>NC_092741.1:124275354-124578384 GCF_047496795.1 Chiloscyllium punctatum | reverse complement strand
CCCGTGGAAGAGAAACACACTGATCGAGAAAATCCTCCAGTGCACAGCTCAGAAACTTTTCTCCCGCTCTAGTATTTGCATCCTTGTTTTCCAAGATGTTGCTGAAATAATTCAAGAAATTTAAAGACATCATCTTACAATACATCACTGCAAAAAACAGCTTTCATAGAAATTGACTTATTTTTCTAGCAACACAATTTATGTTTCTCACTTTACATTACGAGAGTTTTGCTGTCGATTAAGATTATGCAGACCCTTTCATGGCTAATGGATGTCTCAAAGTGCTGTACAGCCAATGAAGCATTTTCAATGTTTTATAATGTCAACAATATAGTAGTTAATTACACACAGCAAGTTCACAAATACAGCAATGTGATAATAATCAAGTAATCTGCTATCATGATGTTGACTAAGGGATAATGACCAAGCTACCAGGATACCTCTTCTGCTTACCTTCTACCTGAAAGTGCAGACTGGATATTGATTTAATGTCTCATCTGACAAACAGCACCTCCACATTCCCTCTGCAGCACACTGGAGTGTCAGACATAATTTTTATGTTCTGGTCCTGGATTGAAACTTGAATCCCCAGCCTTCTCACTCAGAGCCAAGAGTTTAAAAACAATTGATGGGCGGGATAGAAAATGGTCTGCCCCTGTTTTTTTTGGGTGCAGGGTCCATGATTCACACCTGCCTGCTCTTATTACCATTGCAGCGAGCAGCAGGAGATTTCCCGTAGCTTTCTCAGTTCAATAATTTCAGCACTTACTCAGCTGAATGTGGTCCATGGTACAGTTTGGCCACATACACGAGCCTTCATAGGGTGTAGATGTAATTGGTATAACTCCAAAGATTCCACATAGTCATGTCCGACTTGTAATGTCATTATACTTATTGGTATCATGTGATAAACCACCTTATTGACTAAGAACAGTACATCTGCTATAAAGACTGGTATAAGCTCTGCCACTGATTATTACAACTGTCCTAAACAAAATGTGGACATTGGAGGATTGGTAACAGTGGACTGTCTCAAACAAGCCTGACCCTGATTCACATACTGGCAGAGGTGGTAGGTACCATGAGGTGCCAGTCTTGGCATTGTGAGCAATGATTGAGACATGGCAATTGACTGATAGAGAAAAATTGAAAATTGCTCCACTATGTTTTATTTCCAGTTAACCTACCACTGTGGGATTTCCAGGATTAAACTAGTCCATCACTGCAAGACTCCAACTCTCATTCTTAGAGAAGTGACGATTGGGTTGAGGTTGGGGTTGGCGTTGGGGTGTAGGGGTGTGGGGGAGGCATGTGACAAGGGCAGAGTAATTTGGTGCTTGGAATTTTTAACCCTCCCTTGGCCGGCTGCAACAAGTCCTTGTAATCCTTAATTTATGGTCATCTCAGGTACTGAAATCAGATAGTCTTTATTTTGCCATTACATGACAATAATTCAAAGAATGTTCAAAAGGAGGGAAAGTTTACCCAAATCCTTGTTTCCCACAGTCTTTGTTGACCTTAACACTGGTCATAATCTAAATTAAGACCCACAACGAGGGTAACAGAATAAGGAGATGGAACCTGCCCACAATGGGGTAAAGGCTACAGAGATAATGAATAATTTCAAAATGAAATCTTTAAATTTAAATTTATATTTAGGTTTTATTGTCAAATGTACTCAAGTACAGGCTACAAAGGTACAGTGAAAAGTGTACAATATCGCCACAAGGTGCCATCTTAGGTATAAGGTACCTCAGTACAGAATCTTAGTTCCACAAATAGAAAAGTTTTTAAAAAAGTTACAAAGTTCAGCTCTACAGTCTTCGAAGCATAAAGGTAGAGAAGTAAAGAAATAAAGTTAAAAAGTCAAACATTGCAGATCTTTCTTTAGCCACGGGCCTGCAGATGCTCTAAGCTGAGCTTCCCTGAGAGGGCTTGCATTCTCCATGTTGGGCTAAGGCCCTCCAAAGCACACCAGGTTTCGGCCCCAATCACTGCATCGTCACTGACTGCCCCTGTCACCATCCCTCACAGTTGACTGACCAACCTTCGCTGGTACCTTGTCGCTGACCACCACTGCCACCATGCTGTGCCATTGGCCATGGGCACTTGAAGGGGAATGGGACTGGTTGTATTTCTCCACAAAAAGCTTGCAAAGTTGTTAATGACTGCTTGGTCTCCTTCTAATCATTCTGAGTTATTATAACCCTATTTTGACAGCTTATTTTTTAATGCCTTATTTTGCCATAATACTTGCATTTCATTTCCATATGAAGATACACGCTGTTGACACATCAGCTTGCACTCATCAGCATGAATTCCAAATTTCAAAGGGAGCAACAATGAAACCATTCGATACAAATCTGCAGTTGGACAGCATTTGAGCAGCAATCCTAAATGTACTACAAATTGCATTCAGACCAAATTTAAGATTATCAGCCAGGCACGTTTACACTTGCTGGAATCTATATATTTAATGTCCCACCATGGTACATGGTGGAAATTGGATTCAATTAAGAATATGGAATTAAGAGTCTAATGACAACCATGAAATCATTATTGATTGACAGGAAGCCCATCTGTTTCAGTTATGTGCTATAGGGTAGGAGTTCTGACAGCTTTATTTGGTCTGGCCTACATGTGACTCCTGACCCATAGCAATGAGGTTGACTCTTAATTGCTCTCTGGATCATTAGGGATGGGCAATAAATGCTGGTTTAGCTAGTGATGCTTACTACCAGTGAGAAGTTGCCAAATTCTGACACTTAAAAGTCCAGAATTACAGGAAGTCACTTTGACAGCTGCTATCAAATGTTAAGTATGTAAGTAAGTATGAGGTTAGGTTGCTGGGAGGGTAAGGTACCAGGTGGATAGGGATGGCGAATGCTAGTTACATGGTGTGCCAGTTGGGTAGGGTGCTAGTTGGATGGGGTGCCAATTGGGTAGGAGTTAGAGTGCCAAGGTGCAAGGTGACAAGGAGGCTATGTAAGAGATAGAGTGGTGGAGTAGTTCGGGTTGGGTAGGAGATATCGATCTGGATGGGGAGTGGATTTGAAGAGGGCTATTGGGTTCCAGGGGATTGACTCTAGAGAAGACTCAAGAGGGATTTTGGGGGATGGCTGGTGTGGCATGGATTTCAGGTCTGGAGTGGTGGGAATCAGGTCCAGTGGTGGGGAAGAGGTAAAGGATCTGGAGTGGGGAAGGGAGTGCAATTGGGTCCTCAGAGGCAAGGAGTAGTGGGGCCAGAGTGTGAGTAGGGAGGTGAGAGTCCCAGGGTTCAGGAGGGGGTGTTCTGGAGTGGGAGCTGAGGGGGTATAGGGTGTTAAATTTGGTTATGAGGCTCAGAGGGGGAGGGAATGGAAGGGTGTTGAATCTGGAATGGGTGAGGGTTGTGAGGTCTGGATTAGGGTAAGAGTTGGGGGGAATCAGTCCTGGGTATTTGTCAGTTAGCAAGCTTGGGAAGGAGATGGTCAAATTTGGGAGCGGGGTGATGGGGTGATTGGATTACATGGAGACTTGTCGGGTCCTGGGCTGAGCATAGATGGTGGTCTGGAGTCCAGTGGAGGATGGTGTTGAGTCCTGAGGAGAGAAGGGTGTCAGATCAGGGGCTGTGGTGTGTGTAAGGAGACTGGGGGATTGTTGAAGATGTTTGAGATCTATCGTATAACTTTTCCTGAGTAACTTTTCACTTAAATTCTGTGAAACCCTCCAAACTCTCTGATTTAAATGAATGCTTCTGGAGGGTTCCAGACAAGGGGGAGTCACCAAGCTGGATCTTCCATTTCCCAAGCAATTCCTTCAGAGTGCTACAACGGGATTTCTGCCCAGTTCCTATCTATACTTCAGAAACATTGGAAAATCCAGACTAATGTTATTGAAATAGTCTCTATCCAAGACTATTCTAAATAATTCACAGAAACTGGATATATGTACACTGAGACAGGAAGAAGAGCATTACTGCCAACATTGACACTCCCATCTTTGACAACAGAATAATCAAATATCCATTTGCGGCATCACTCAGCCTTTGATGTTCTCCGATTGCCTCCGTATACCAAACATAACTGTTACAAAAAGACAATGACCAAATCCTATGTAGGGGGAGCAGAAATCGTGTTAAAGAAAATTGCCTCAGCCTGCATAGAAGAAAACAACATTTGGTATTTAGTTAATTTCCTTGCAGGGGAAACAGTGACAATGTAAAATTACAACTGGTTTTCTGTAACTATTGCTTTAAAAATATAAGCGATACTTATCACCATTTCAGTACATTTTGTTCTGGGAAACTGAGTTCTCCTTTCACCTGTGGCCCATTAGATATCTGTGAGCAGCTTCACAGCTTTTATACTGCGTCAGTGAGGAGGATCTAATTGATACTTTCATCTGGAAAAATAAAGGTATTTCTTTGTGATTGATGGCTTGCTGCAATCTTACTTTAAAGTGAAACTAGTCATTGGGGATGGAAAAAATAGCATTTGTTCCTCAAGATATTGAAACGTGTTTTGTCTCAGTTAAAAGTGAAACATACCATAGGCGAATATACTGTATGGGAAGTTCCTGTGACTTTCTGTGGTGGAGGTTGGTGAATTGTGAGCTTTCTGATCATATGGTAAACAGATAACATTCTGAAACTCTTAGTTAAAATAACGAAGTTATTATAACTTTGAGGCCATGGTTTTTAAATCCTGTGAAGAGAACTGAACCTGATGGAAAATCAATGGTCGAAGGTCTGGCAAATTTCTTCTCAAAAAAAAATTAAACATGAGATTTCAGTTTTGCTGACTGGGCCTAATATTAATTACCTTTGAGAAGGTAGTGATGAGCTGCCTCCTGAACTGCTGCATTCCTGGGTGTTCAGGTACACGCACAATGCTGTTATAAAGGGAGTTCCAAAATATTGGCCAAGCAACGATGAAGGAGAGGTGAAATATCTTTAAATCAGAAAAGTGTGGGACATGGATGAAAACTTGCAAGTGGTGCTGTTCTCCTGTAGCTGTTGCATTTGTTCTTCGAGATGGTAGAGCTTTTTAGTTTGGAACGTTCTGTTGAAGAAAGTTGGGTGTGTTTCTACAGTGCATTTGTAGATGGTACTTTTACTGGACGTTGGGCTTTTGGGTGTTGATGATGGAGAGGCTGAATGTTGAAGGTAGTGGATGTGGCCCCAATCAAGTGGGCTGCTTTGACCTCAATGGTATCAAGCGTCTTGAGTGCTGCAGCTGCATTCGCCCAGGCAAGTAGGGAGTGTTCTATCCTGATTTGTGCCTTGTAAATTGTTGGACAAGGTTTGGATGTCAGAAGTTGAGTTATTTGCACCGACATGGCGGCTTCTGACCTGCTTTTGGATTTCTAGCATTTATCTGCCTGATTTGTTAATGTTTCCAATCAAAGGAGATGTGGATGCTGACAGTTGAGCTTTAGGGATGATTAAATCTTTGAATGTCAAAAGGCTGTGAAGTTAGGCTTTCTCTGGATTGATAATTGCCTGGTACTTGCGTGCTCTGAATGTTTTGTTACTTATCAGCCAAGCCAAGTGCTTGCCAGGCCTTACCTATACACACAGGGATAGCTTAACCATTGGAGTTGAAAAATTACAGTGAACACTCTAATTATCAGCAAATGTCCTCTATTCTGCTGTGAAGATGGTCATTGATGAAGCAACTGAAGTTGGTATAATATAATCGACTTCAGAACTTTAATAACTGTTCATGCATTGAATGAATCAACTAAAGATAAATTGCTATACACGGAAAGAATCAGTAATAACCCTAACTGGAATAAACGTTTAAAGGACAAGACAAACTCATACAGAAAATGAAAGCAATTATCCATGTCTGGGAGAAAAGAAAGGTGAAAACACATGAACAAAATTGTTTTGACATCTGCTTGATAACTGACTACTTTATTGCTATGAGGCCATATGATTGTCCTGTAGAAAAATTTAAGGAGTAAATCCCAGGAAAGATGTGTCTTCAAACAGACAGTCAATGCCAAATGTAACAAGGTAAAAAAAAAGCTGTTTCTCATAAGAAGGCAAGCTGCAGATTTGCAATGTTGTGGATGAAAAAATCATCAATAATGTCACCTCATGAACCTGAGGACGAAAATCTGTCTCAGAATCCACACCAGAATCTGTTTTGGCAGAAATCTAAAGAGAAATACTGCACAAAGATCGAACCTCAGACATTCCCAGAGACAGATACTGTTGGCTGGAATCCTGGCTAAATTCCACCATTTACGGAGTAATAGCCAAAATGGGTTGTGAAGCTTAATTTATTTATTTGAGTAGTCTTGTTTGGTTTGAAATGTAATAAAGTAATTGTTTCAATACTTGATTGTCTATGAGATTTCTTAGTAAGTAGCAAAATTAATGGTAACTTGTGATGATTTACCCACAACAAAAGCTAATCCTACCTCTGTTCTGTCCAACTCTTGCAGTGTTGAGAGAGGTTGTTGCAGCATCATGGCATGGTTGGGGAATCAGTGAGTTCTATGTTGTTGGTGGGGAAAGGATGTCAAGGGTCCAGGCTGGGGATGTGGGAACAATGTCCGGGCCAGTGTGGGGCTGGTGGTCAAGGGGTGGGAGGGAAGGATGGAAGATTGGGTATGGTGAGGATGTTGTTTGGGCTGGTGGGCAGGTCGGGTGTCAGGGATGGCCGGGGAGGATGTATCAGGACAGGCAAAGGAAGAACAGAGCTTGTAGGGCCCGTGAGGGTTCTGGCATGTACAGGATGTTGGTGAAGCTTCTTCTGGAGTACCATGTACAGTTCTTCTTGCCCTGTTACAGAAAAGGTATCGTTAAACTGGAGATGATTCAGAAAAGATTTACCAGGATTTTGCTGGGAATAGAGGGTTTGAGTTATAAAAATGGCTTGGATAGGATCATTTTCACTGGAGTGCAGGTAGTTGAGGGAACCTTATTGAGGTTTATAAAATCATAAGGAGCATTGATAAGATGAATAGCAAAGATCTTTTCCCTAAGATGGGGAAGTTAAAAACTAGGAGGCATATTTTTAAGGTGAAAGGAGAAAAATTTAAAAAGGACGAGGGACAACTTTTCTACACAGAGAGTGGTTGGCGTGTGGAATGAACTGCCTGGGTAATCCAAGATGGAGGATGGGCAAAATTTCTAGCTGTAACAGGCTGCTCCTTTTTTGAGCTATTTTAGGTGATTTCCTCAAACTCCAGGAGCAGCAAGTACTGTTTTATATGCTGTTGCGTTGTTTTGGATATTTGGAGAAAAAAAAATCAGAACAATGGCACTTTTAAAACGGTGAGAAACTGAAAAAGACATCACATGGTGAGATCAGTGCAGGAGAGAGAGAGAAAGAAACCCACACTGCTAACTGACACAGCAGTGAACCTGTGCAGTTACTGCCTTTGCTATTGAATTCATGTATCGCTGGACACCAGAGTGCGTCTAGGAAAATTAACAAATAGTGAAATTCACAACTGATCTTGAAGGAACCAGTTTGGGAGAGGTCACAGCACAGAAACACATAAGTGAATAGTTTTAAGTGTAGCCTTGTTGTAAATCTACAATAGTGAGTACAGTGGGTTCTTTCTTGATTGTATGTTTTATTTTAAATATGTCTCTTGATTAAACTTAAAATATAAGTCATAAGTATTAAGTTAGCTTGGAGCAGTGTTTTGTAGAGGAATAAGATGGTGCTACTTTTTGGGTCTGTAGATTAGAAGAAGCAAAAATGGCCCTGAGTAGAGTGATTTTTATAAATGAGCTGGAGTTGGGCGTAGAAGGATGAGTTAATAAATTTTCAGATGACACTAAGGTAGGCAGAGTTATGGATAGTGCCAAAGGATGTTGTGGGTTACAGAGGGGCATAGATAAGATGCAGAGCTGGGCTGAGAAGTGACAAATGGAGTTTAATGGGGGAAAGTGTGAGATAGTTCACTTCAAAAGAAGTAACAGGAATGCAAAGTACTGGACTAATAAAATTCTTGGCAGTATAGATGAACAGAGAGATCTCGGTATCCAGGTGCATAAATTCCAGAAAGTTGCCACCCATGTTGATAGGGTTGTTAACAAAGCATATGGTGTGTTGGTATTTATTGTTGGGGAATTGAGTTTTGGAGCCACGAGGTCATGCTTCAGCTGTACAAGACACTGATCTGGCTGCACCTGGAGTACTGCCCACAATTCTGGTCATTGTATTATAAGAAGGATGTGGAAGCTTTGGAAAGGGCTCAGAAGAGATTTACTAGGATGTTGCCTGGTATGGAGGGAAGGTCTGATGAGGAAAGGCTGAGGGAACTGAGGCTGTTTTCATTGGAGAGAAGAAGGTTGAGAGGTGACTTAATTGAGACGTATGAGATAATCAGAGTGCTAGATAGGGTGGACAGCGAGAGCCTTTTACCTCAGATGATGAAGTTTAACATGAGGGGACATAGCTTTAAATTGAGGAGTGATAGATTTAGGACAGATATCAGGTGTAGTTTCTTTACTTATAGAGGAGTAGGGGCATGGAATGGCCTGCCTGCAACAGTAGTAGACTCACCGACGTTAAGGGCATTTAAATGGGCATTGGACATACATATGGATAATAATGGAATGGTGTAGGTTAGATGGGCAACAGATTAATTTTGCAGGTCAGTGCAACATCGAGGGGTGAAGGGCCTGTACTGCACAATAATGTTCTGTGTTCTATGTTCTATGGTTGTGAATCCTATCAGATTGAATGGATCAACTGGAGCGACAATTAGCGGCAACAAGGAATTTACAAGAACAAAGGGTGTGATGGATGGCACTTATAAGAAGGGAGAAAAGTTGCAGATACAGTCACATAGATAGGTTAACTCCAGCAAAGGTAAGAGAGGTGGGAAGGTAGTGCAATCCCCATTCTGTGGCTATCCCCATTTCAAACAAGTATGCTGTTTTGGAAAATGTATGGAGTGATGGATTCTCAGGGAATGTAACACAAACAGCCAAATTTCTGGTATTGAGACTGGCTGTAATGCAATGAGAGGCACATCAGGTTCCAAGTGATCGACTGTGTTCGGGGGACTCTCTAGTCCGAAGCACAGACAGGTGTTTCTGTGGCCAGCAACGAAAAATCCGAATGGTATTTTGCCTACCTGGTGCCAGGATCAAGGATGTCTCAGAGGGTGCAGAATGTTCTCAAGGCGTAGAGAGCCCAGCAGAAAGTCCTTGTACACATTGGAACCAATGACATGAGAAGGGTAAAGGATGGGATTCCAAAGGGGGAACATAGAGAGTCAGGCAGGAATGTAAAAAAAGAGGTCCTTGAGAGTAGTAATATCTGGATTACTCTCGGTGCTATGATCGAGTGAGGGTAGGAATATGAGGATAGAGCAGGTGAATGCATGGCTGAGGAGCTGGTGTATGGGAAATTCACATTTTTGGATCATTGGAATCCCTTCTGGGTAGAAGTGATCTATATAAGAAAGATGGATTGCACCTGAATTGGAAGGGGACTAATATACTGGCAGGGAGATTTGCTAGAAGTGCTCAGGAGGATTTGAACTTGTAAGATGGAGAGTGGGACCCAGGGACAATGGGACCCAGGGACATAGTGAGGAAAGAGATCAATCTGAGACTGGTACACTTGAGAAAAGAAGTGAGTCCAACAGTCAGGGCAGGCAGGAACTAATCAGAGAACAAGGTAGGACTGATAAATTAAACTGCATTTACTTCAATGCAAGAGGCCTAACAGGGAAGGGAGATGAACTCAGGCCATGGTTAGGAACATGGGAATGGGATATCATAGCAATTACAGAAACATGGCACTGGGGTGGGCAGGACTTGCAGCTTAATGTTCCAGGATACAAATGCTACAGGAAGGATAGAAAGGGAGGCAAGAGAGGAGGGGGAGTGGAGTTTTTGATAAGGGATAGCATTACAGCTGTACTGAGGGAGGATATTCCTGGAAGTTATTTGGGTGGAACTAAGAAATCAGAAAGGGCTGATCACCTTATTGGGATTGTATTATAGACCCCCCAGTAGTTAGCAGGAAATTGAGAAGCAAACTTGTAAGGAGATTTCAGTTATCTGTAAGAATAATAGTGTGGTTATGGTACAGGATTTTAACTTCCAATATAGACTGGGACTGCCATAGGTTTAAGAGAGGAATTTGTTAAGTGTGTACAAGAAAATTTTCTGATTCAGTATGTGGATGTACCTACTAGAGAAGGTTCAAAAGTTGACCTACTCTTGGGAAATAAGGCAGGACAGGTGACTGAAGTGTCAGTGGGGGAACACTTTGGGACCAGTGACCATTATTCTATTAGTTTTAAAGTAGATTGGATTCCCTACAGTATGAAAATAGGCCCTTCAGCCCAACAAGTCCACACTGACCCTCCGTGGAGTAACCCACCCAAACCCATTCCCCTACCCTATATTTACACTGACTATGGGCAATTTAGCATGGCTAACCCACCTAACCTGCACATCTTTGGATTGTGGGAGGAAACCAGAGCACCCGGAGGAAACCCACACAGACATGGGGAGAATGTGTGAACTCCACACAGACAGTCACCCAAGGTGGGAATCGAACCCAGGTCCCTGGTAATGTGAGGTAGCAGCACTAACCACTGAGCCATCATGCCACCCCCACAGTGATAGAAAAGGATAGACCAGATCTAAAAGTTGAAGCTCTAAATTGGAGGAAGGGCAATTTTGATGGTATTCGGCAAGAACTTTCAAAAGCTGACAGGGGGCAGATGTTCGCAGGGAAAGGGACGGCTAGAGAATGGGAAGCCTTCAGAAATGAGATAACGAGAGTCCAGAGAAAGTATTTTCCTATCAGGGTGAAAGGAAAGGCTGGTAGGTATAGGGAATACTGGATGACTAGAGAAATTGAGGGCTTGGTTAAGAAGGAAGTATATGTCAGGTATAGACAGAATAGATCGAGTGAATCCTTAGAAGAGTATAAAGGCAGTAGGAGTATACTTGAGGGAAATCAGGAGGTCAAAAAGAGATAGCTTTGGCAAATAGGGTTAAGGAGAATCCAAAGGGATTTTGTAAGTGCATTAAGAACAAAAGGGGAACTGGGGAGAAAATAAGGCCTTCAAAGAACAACAAGGCGGCGTTTGCATGGAGCCGCAGGAGATGGGGGAGATACTAAACGAGTATTTTGCATCAGTATTTTCTGTGGAGAAGGCCATGGAAAGTATAGACTGCAGGGAAATAGATGGTGACATCTTGAAAAATGTCCATATTACAGAGGAGGAGGTGCTGGATGTCTTGAAATGCATAAAAGTGGATAAATCCCCAGGACCTGATCAGGTATATCCTAGAACTCTATAAAAAGCCAGGGAAATGATTGCTGGGTCCTTTGCTGTGATATTTGTATCATTGATTGTCACAGGTGAAGTGCTGGAAGACTGGAGGTTTGCTAACATGGTGTCACTGTTTAAGAAAGGTGTTAAGGACAAGCCAGGGAACTACAGAGGAGCGAGCCTGACATCGGTGGTAGGCAAGTTGTTGCAAGGGATCCTGAGGGACAGGATGTATTTGGAAAGGCATGGACTGATTCGGGATAGTCAACATGGCTTTGTGCGTGGGAATTCATGTCTCACAAACTTGATTGAGTGTTTTGAAGAAGTAACAAAGATGATTGATGAGGGAAGAACGGTGGATGTGATCTATATGGACTTCAGTAAGGCGTTCGACAAGGTTCCCCACGGGAGACTGGTGACCAAGATTAGATCTCATGGAATACAGGGGGAATTAGCCATTTGGATACAGAACTGGCTCAAAGGTAGAAGACAGAAGGTAGTGGTAGAGGGTTGTTTTTCAGACTGGATGCCTGTGACCAGTGGAATGCCACAAGGATCGGTGCTGGGTCCTCTACTTTTTGACATTTATATAAATGATTTGTATGTGAGCATGAGAGGTATTGTTAGTAAATCTTCAAATGACACCAAAATTGGAGGTGTGGTGGATAGCGAAAAATGTCACCTCAGATTACAGTGGGATCTGATCAGATGGGCCAATGGGCTGAGGTGTGGCAGATGAAGTTTAATTTAGACAAATGCTGCATTTTGGGAAAGCAAATCTTAGCAGGACTTATACACGTAATGGTAAAGTCCTAGGGAGTGTTGCTGAACAAAGAGACCTTGGAGTGCAAGTTCATAGCTCTTGAAAGTGGAGTCACAGGTAGATAGGATAGTTTATCTCTCCTTTATTGGTCAGAGTATTGAGTACAGGATTTGGGAGTCCATGTTGCAGCTGTACAGGACATTGGTTAGGCCACTGTTGGAATATTGCATGCAATTCTGGTCTCCTTCCTATTGGAAGGACATTGTGAAATTGAAAAGGTTCAGAAAAAATCTACAAGGATGTTGCCAGGGTTGGAGGATTTGAGCTATAGGGAGAGGCTGAACAAGCTGGGGCTGTTTTCCCCGGAGCGTCGGAGGCTGAGGGGTGACCTTATAGAGGTTCATAAAATCATGAGGGGCATGGATAGGGCAAATAGATAAAGTCATTTCCCTGGGGTGGGGAGTCCAAAGCTAGAGGGCATAGGTTTAGGGTGAGAGCGGAAAGATATAAAAGAGAGCCACGGGGCAACCTTTTTATGTAGAGGGTGGTACGCGTATGGAACGATCTGCCAGAGGAAGTGGTGGAGGCAAGTTAAATTGCGATATTTAAAATTCATGTGCATGCATATGGGCTGGTGCTGGCAAGTGGGACTAGATTGGGTTAGGGTGTCTGATCGTCATGTACATCCAGATTCTCAACAGAATCTTCCAATTCCCATGGAATTCCCATGAAGTTTGCTACAATGGCCACAGGATCTCATTGCATAACTCAGATCATCTCAACCGAGGACACCAGGTCTGCCGAATTCCACACCTAGCCAAATGTAGGATTACTATCAAAGGCAGTCACTCTCCCATCACCTCCAATGTAACTCAGCCATTTCCTCGTATCATATCAAGTGTATCAAATTGTCTGCAGTCAGGGTCAGGCTGCAGTCATGTGGAAGTAGGGATGGGCCATCCATTTGGCAGTTTTGTCTGAAGATCATTTCAAACATTTTCATCTTTTTTTTGCATTCATTCAGGGTACAGCATTATTAAGGATGACAGTGTTAATGAAACGTCTTCCACTCACTAGTTTTTCAAGAGTTCACCGTTATTTCTATCTTGATGCTGCAGTCCTTAAGAGCTTTAATCTTTGATGGTGGGATATCTTTCCTTTCTCTCTTGAACAATTCCTCTGTTGTGCAGCATATTTGTAGTTCTGTGCTGTAGCTTTACAAGGTTAGCATTTCACTTTGAAGTACACCTAGTGCTTTCTCCCTGCAGTGAATGATTCATGATTCATCTTCTGATTTTTCAACACTGTTTCACTATATGCAATTCAGGAAATATCTCTGCTTACCTGGCTGAGAATAAGACCAATAATAGCAACACACGCCAGGCCAAAACTACCTGCTTCAATGGCATCCCACTCACCACCTTAAACACTGACTCCCAACACACACTGGCAGAGGTGCCTCCCATTTTTAAGTTGCTCTGCACCAATCTGCTCATGTTATTTGATATCACCTTCCAAACCTATGACCAATAACATCTACAAGCACAAAAGGTTCACACGATCTTAACATCTACAAGTTCTCCTCTAAGTCCTCGCATATTGTCCTGACTTGGAACAATTTCACAGCAACTCTTCAACGTCACTGGGCCAAAATTCTGGAACTCCCTCCTTAACAGAACTTTAAAGTTCACCTATACTACACAGACTCCAGATATTCATGAAGCATCTTCTCAATGGCAATTAGGGATGGGCATTAAAAGCTGGCCTAAATGCCAGCAAAACTTGTATCACATGAAAGACTAGGAAGAAAATGAGAAACGTTGACAGCTGAAGTGAATGTAATAACCTTAATCCCATTGAAAGGTGGGATAGTTAAGAAGGCAACTTATCATCTTCGTTGATGCTTTTTTTTGTAGTATATTCATGGTAAAATATGATTTATCTTTGTCTACCAGGTACATGTTTTTCTAAAGAGATTTAATGAAATTATTAGTTTAGTGGCACAAAGATGAGAGCGAAAGCAGCTTTCAGTGTCTTTTTGTCTTTTTCAGTGTGATGTCCCAAGTGTTCCTTTGTGCTCTGAAGGATTCATTTACTCTTTGCTTTGCTATATGATAACTTTTATTCCATTGCAATTTTTAACTGTTCAAATGAAGTGAACATTTCAAAGAGCAATGACATATGCTTGACAAAATAATGATTCCTGAGACAGTCACTTGGCCGAGATTGCTTCCCTGTAATTTGAATGCTTATTTGTGAAAATTACCTCACATAATAAAAAAAAAGTATCAGTTCAGCAATGCAATCAGCAACTTTTCTTTGATATCTCATTGTGGAAAATTTTATTTGGTAACATGCCTGTGTCATTTATTGGGATGTTTTACTGCAGTAAATTCACTATGTGAATACAAGTTGTTGGAAACTAGTAGGTAGGGCAATTCTAAGGAGATAACAGAGGATTCAGATTAATAAAGTATTCCTCTCTATCTGGTGCACAGAGGACATAACAGAGATAAACAGAGAATATGTTGTTATCAGGGATAGTCCTGTCTTATTTGTAATAGATCAGTCTCAAAAGCACCAAATTGACAATGATTTCAAGCATGTAGAACTGAGTTGAAGAACTTAGTTCGGTCATTTATATTTGTACCTAATGTGGTGATTCAATGGATAGATGGAACCTAGTTAGGGGCTATCGAATCATAGAGTTAAATAGCATAGAAACTGGCCCTTCATGAGCCACCATGTCTATGCCATCAACAAATACCAAACTGCAGTAATCCCACTCAGCTGCACTTTGTCCACTTTGTTGGCTTACAAACAAAAGGCAAAGGGTGATGGTAGATGGTTGTTTCTGTGATTGGAAGCCCTCTGACCGGTGATGTACCACTGAGATTGGTGCTGGGAACCTTGCTGTTTGTCATGCACGTTAATAACATGGAAGCGAATGCAGAAGGTATGATATGTAAGCTCGTATATGATAAAAGAAATTGGTGTTGTTTTTGCTAATAGTGAGGAAGATGGTCTCAGGCTACAGTCTGATATTGATCGCCAGGAACCACGGTATTGCAATGTTGTGTTTAGGTTTAAAGGGATTGGGGGGTAGGCAATCAATATTGCTGTCAGATAAGAAGCACTTGGTAAAGGAAGGAACAACTTGTTATGTTGTCCAACTTATACAATCTCCAAATTTACAAATGCTAGGTGTAGAGAGATCAAGAACTAAATCCAAGAACAGTACCTGAAAGATCCCAGAAGACACAGGATAAGGCACACAGGATGTCCAGGAAACTAAATTCTATCTATTTTAATTCAAGGAGTTTGACTGGTAAGGTGGATGAACTTAGAACATTGATCGCTATGTGGAAATATGATATTGATGCAAACATAGAGACATGTTTGAAGATAGGACAGGATTGGCAGCTCAAGGTATGGAAGTTTCAGGTGTGACGTTATTGAGGGTGGATGGGATGGTAGAGGGGCTAGAAAGAAAGGTGGGGGAAATGCATTATTGATAAAGAAAAGCATCACTGCAGTAATGAGGGAGCTTGTCCTAGAAGAGTCTTCAAATGTGTCAATCTGGGTAGAGCTAAAACTAAAACGGGGTAACTGAACTGAAACTGTTGGCGTCCTAACAGTCAGAGGGAGATAGAGGAGCAGGTATGCAGCCAAATCACAGAATGGTATGAGAGAAACAGGATTAAAGTTGTAGGGATTTTCAACTTTGCAAATATTAACTGGAATTGTTTCAGTGTGAACGGATTAGGCAAGGTGAATTTTCTGGGGGATGGCCAATTTCTAAATCGTTGGATAGGACCTGGCAAGCATAGACTGGGAGTAGCTACTTGCAGGTAGGTTTATATTTGAGAGTCTTTTATAAGTAGCATAGTGAGAATTCAGGCCTAGCATGTTCCTGTAAGAGAGAAGGGAGCAAGTTCAGGCAATTCTGGATGTCAGTGGATATCTGGAGGTTGATAACGAAAAAGAAAGAAGCATATGTTAGGAACAGCATATTAAAAAGAGGAGCGGTCATTCAAAAGTATATACATAATAAGGGATTCAAAGTTTGTGAGAAGATTTGTAGCTCAGGTGCTTGTTGTTGTGGTTCTGTTCACCGAGCTGGGAATTTGTGTTGCAGACGTTTCGTCCCCTGTCTAGGTGAGATCCTCAGTGCTTGGGAGCCTCCTGTGAAACGCTTCTATGATCTTTCCTCCGGCATTTGTAGTAGTTTGAATCTGCCGCTTCCGGTTGTCAGTTCCAGCTGTCCGCTGCAGTGGTCGGTATATTGGGTCCAGGTGGATGTGCTTATTGATTGAATCTGTGGATGAGTGCCATGCCTCTAGGAATTCCCTGGCTGTTCTCTGTTTGACTTGTCCTATAATAGTAGTGTTGTCCCAGTCGAATTCATGTTGCTTGTCATCTGCGTGTGTGGCTACTAAGGATAGCTGGTCGTGTCGTTTCGTGGCTAGTTGGTGTTCATGGATGCGGATCGTTAGCTGTCTTCCTGCTTGTCCTATGTAGTGTTTTGTGCAGTCCTTGCATGGGATTTTCTACATTACATTGGTTTTGCTCATACTGGGTATCGGGTCCTTCGTTCTGGTGAGTTGTTGTCTCATCCACAGATTCAATCAATAAGCACATCCACCTGGACCCAATATACCGGCCACTGCAATGACAGCTGGAACTGACAACCGGAAGTGGCAGATTCAAACCACTACAAATGCCAGAGGAAAGATCACAGAAATGCTTCACAGGAGGCTCCCAAGCACTGAGGATGTCACCTAGACAGGGGACGAAACGTCTGTAACACAAATTCCCAGCTTGGCGAATAGAACCACAACATTATAAGGGATTGTTCAAAAAGGGAATTAGGAGGGAAAAGAGGGACCATGAAATGTTTTTGGCAGATGGGAGGGATCAAGGAAAACCTCAAAGCTTTTTATAAGCATGTTAAGAGTTAGATGATTACCAGGGAAAGAGTGGAATTTATTAGAGACCTGTGCATGAAAGCAGTGAACATGGGTGATTACCTAAATGAATACTTCTCATCCATATTCACAGAGGACAAAAATATTATAGCTAGGGATTTCAGCATGAGTGGTGAGGAATCATTAGATGTTTTAGTTTTTATGAAAGTGCATAAATCTTCAGGGCTTGATGAGATTATCCCAGGTTGCTCTGGGAGGTAAAGAAGGAGATGGCTGGGGTCCTAGCGGAGATATTTAATACTTTGCTAGCCAAAGATAAAATGCCAGATGACTAGAGGATAGCTAATGTAGTTTCTTTGTTTAAGAATGGTAGCCTGGATAGTCCAAGTAATTATAGACCAGTTGGTTTGACATTAATGGTCGGAAAATTATTGGAGAAAAGTCTGAAGAGCAGGATAAATCATTACTTGGAAAGGCAGGGCTTGATCAGGATAGTCAGCACAGATTTGCTTGAAGGAGATCCTGTCTAATTAATTTAATTGACACTTTTGAAAAGGTTATGAAATATATTGATGGGGTAGTGCAGCTGATGTGGTTTACATGGACTTCATGAAGATCTTTGACAAGGTCCCATTTGGAAGGCTGGTCCAAAAGGCAAGAGCCCATTGGATCCAAAGCAAGTTGACAAAATGGATCAAAATTGGCTTACAAACGAGAGGCAAAGAGTGATGGTGGATGGTTGTTTTTGTGATTCGAAATCTGTGACCAGTGATGTACCACTGGGTTTGGTGCTGGGCATTTTGCTGTTTCTCATGTATATTAAAGACTTGGAAGTGAATGTTGAAGGTATAATTCATAAGCTTGTAGATGACACAGAATTGGTGTTGTTGATGATAGTGAGGAGGATGATCTCAGGCTAAAGTCTGATATTGATCAGCTGGCAATTTGGGCAAAGCAATGGCAAATGGAATTTAGTCCTGATAAGTGTGAACTGGCATACTTTGGGAGGTCTGTTAAGGGAAGGATATACACAGTGATACATCCTAAGAATGAATGGATCTTGGCACACAAAACCATAGATCCATGATGGTGTCAGCGCAGGTAGACAGGGTGGTGAAGAAGGCACATGGGATGCTTGTCATTCATCAGCCAAGGTGTACAATATAGGAGCAAGGAAGGCTTGTTATGACTTTATAAAACATTGATTAGGTCACAGATGGATTACTGTGTGCATCTGGTCACCACACTATTGGAACCTTGAGATTGCACTGGAGAGGGTACAGATGACAATGTTGCCTGGGGTGAAAATCTCAGTTATGAGGAGAGACTGGATAAGCTGAGTTTGTTTTCCTTGGAGCAGAGTAGGCTGAGGGGAGATCTGATTGAGGTATGTAAAAGGCATTGACAGATTAGATCATGAGAATCTTATTCCCATGGCAGAAGTGTCTAAAATCAGTGGGCATAGGTTTAAGATGTGGAGCACGTGGTTCAGAGGAGATCTGAGAAAATACTTTTCACTCAGAAGGTGATGGAGATATGGAATGTGCTACCAGACAGGGTGGAGGAGCAGATACTGTCGCACCATTTAAGAAGCATCTGGATGAGTGCCTAAAATGCCAGGGCATAGCAGACTATGGACAAGGTGAAGGTGAATGGGATTAGTGCAGTTTGGTGTTTGTTGATGGCATAGAAATGGTGGGCTGAAGGGCCTGTTTCTATGTTGCACAACTCTATGATTCTATAACCCTAACAAGGTTCCATCTGATTCTTTGATTTACCTCATTAGGTACAAATATAAATACAAACTCAGTTCAATGTGTTTGAAATCAGGGTTATCCCTCATAATAACATAATCTCTGTTTTATCTATGTTATGTCCTGAGTATATTAGATAGAGAGGAATATTTGGTGAATTTGCATCCCCTGTGATCTCCTTAGAATTGCACTGTTAGTTTCCAACAACTTGTAAACACCTTATTAAATGTCACAGGCATATTACCAGATAGAATTTGACACAGTGACACTCAAATGACCAAAGTTTGGTCAAAGGAATAGGTTTTAGGGAACATCTTAAGTGAAGGAGAGAGAGGCTGAGAAAGAAGTAGTAGATTTATTAAGGCAATTCCTGAATTTGAGGGCTCTCATGGGATGAAAGAAGTCGAAGAGTCTGAGGGCAGCATTCAGAGAGCAACTCAAGTGCAACATCATTGGTATTTATATAGGATCAGTAGAAGATCCAAATCCACCTGGAGATGGCAGTCAGTGGAGTACTTTGTTCCACCAGTTGGATGTAGGAGATCAGGGAGCAGTTGACAGTCCCTGGAGACTGTATGTACAGAAAGTGTGTCTGCCTGCAGCTTCTCTCAGACTGTGTGGCTTGGTTAGAATGGCAGTTGGAAGGACTGAGGAGCAGATAGAAGGCAGAGAGTGTGATAGATTATAACTTCAGGGAGGTGGCCACACCACAGGTGCATTTACATGGATGGGTGACAGCCAGGAGAGGTAAGCAGGTAGTGCAAGAGTCTGATATGGCTACACCCCTCTCAAACAAGGGAATAGCTTCGCAGGAGAAAATAACAGCAGTCATGTCTCTGGCACCACGATTGATTCTGCTATAAAGCAGAGTATGGCAAAGTCTAAGTGAGCACTTGTGATGGGGGACTGTCCAACCCCTGCCATCAGCATATATTCAGCCTTTTCCAAACTACAATCAGTTCTGAAGAAGATTGCCTGGTGTCAAAATGTTAACTCTGCTTTCTCTCCAAAAATACTGCCAAATGAACTGAATTTTTCCAGCATTTTCTCTTTTTTGTTTCAGATTTTCAGCAACCACAATTCTTTGTTTTACCTTTCCTTAGCTACTTTCTTCTTTCACTCTCTCAATTTCTATCCCTTTCCGATTTATTAAGATGACAGAAAAAAAGATTTAGTTTTATGGATTAACTCTTTTTTTTCTTCATTTGTGGGAACTGGTCTTCGCTGGCTGGCCAGCACTGATAGTCCATTCCTATTTGCCCTTGAGAAGGTGGTGATGAGCTGCCTTCTTGAATCGCTGCAGTCCACTTGCTGTGGGTTGATCCACAATGCCGGTAGGGAGGGAATTCCAGAATTTTGACCCAACAACTGTGAGGGAACAGCAGAATATTTCCAAGTCAGGGTGGTGAGTGGCTTGTAGGGGAGCTTGCATATGATGGTACTCTCAAGTACCTGCTGCCCTTGTCCTTCTAGGTGGAAGTGTTTGTGGGTTTGGAAGGTGCTGTCTAAGGATATTTGGTGAATTTCTGCTGTCCATGTTGTAGAAATGCTACTGAGTGCCGGTAGTGGAGGGATTGAATGTTTGTCGATGTGATGCCAATCAAGCGGGTTGCTTTGTCATGGGATGGTATCAAGCTTCTTGAGTGTTATTGGAGTGCACCAATCCAGGCAAGCGGGGAGTATTCCATCACACTCCTGACTTGTGCCTTGTAGATGGTGGATAGACTTTGGAGTGTTATTACTGCTTATTGAGCCGTTGCAATCTTTTGGTCTTCAACATGATTTCTTATAACAGAAGATAATGAGTTTTTAAATCCCATTAGCACAACCTAAGAGATTCATACATGGTTTCAGCTTCTAAAGCGTATGTCCACCTCTGAAAATTCATTAGTGTAATTCAAATGCAATATAGATATGCCTTAAATTCTGGAACCTTTGCTTATATGCTTCATACACCAACTCACATGCAACCAATATAGTTCTTATTTCCCGCACCACAATCTTGAAAGACTTCCTCTGAAAGTGAAGCTTAGATTTCCTGTGTTTTACGAGTCAATGTCCAGTACTCTTTTCACATTTGTTTATTTGTCTCGCCATTTTCTCAAATTCCTGCGTGTCCTTTCTCACAAATTTTAGTTGGCCCTGGGCAGAAATGTAAACACTTCCTCACAGAACTTCAAATTTTGACTCAAACTCTCTGTGCTAATCTTTTGATCATTTTTTATTTCCTCACAATGCTGTACCTTACTTTGTAACTAATTTTATCAACATTTCTTTTAAAAGGCCGAGATGTGCAGGTGCCTCTCTGAAAGCTTGTGATTTCAAATAAACCTGTTGGACTGTCACCTGGTGTCGAGTGACTTCTGACTTTCTTTTAAAATATGCAGTTGGACTTAGTCTCAGTTCGTACTTGTGGAAAAGCATTCTGTGCTTCAACAATCCTTTGCAGAAAGAAAATTGTCCTCATTTCTCTACTCTTTTTCTCAGAAATTGTGTTAAATTAATGAGCCTTGCTGTGCTCACCAATTAAAAGAATCAGATTTTACCTGTTAACTCCTTCAAAATCCTTCAGAGTTTTATAAATCTCTTATTCCGGTGATATTCCGGAATATTCTTAATATTCTGGTGATACATCTCACATCTGGAACAGATACTCTAATGAGAGCCCTTCAGCGATAATACCTTAATTGGCACTAAGTTTCAGATATTTCTGAGCAGGCTCCCTTGCTCTTTAATCTCCAAGATTATGAAACTTCACTTTCTCTTAAAGAATTGCAAAATTTCAACATCTTACTGATGCTGTCAGGTGTACTGACAGTTTTACAATGCCTGTCAAATAGTTCTGCCCTAACTTGCACTTGGCATTACAGATCACAAGAAATGATAGTGTACACATTGTTACAACCTCTGTGGAAACCGATAACCTTTACAAAGGATTTGAATTGCCAATGACTGACTCAAATGATCATGCAAGGTTTCACATTTTTGACTTTGCTGTAACGAATTCCCAGAAAGCAACATTGACGAAACATTCTGTAATTATAATTCCCATGGGAAACCATAAACAGCGATAAGTGCATTTATCAGGTGACTCCTCCCCAAAATGAAAAATCACCAACAAGATGACACAGCTCAACACTCCAGGATATAGGTCTTCAGGCAAGATACCTAGAAGAGTACAAAGGCAGTCGGAGTATACTTAAGGGGGAAATCAGGAGGCCAATAATGGGACATGAGACAGCTTTGGCAAATAAGTATAATGAGAATCTGAAGGGATTCTGCAAATATATTAAGGACAAAAGGGTAACTAGGGAGAGAATAGAGCCCCTTAAAGATCAAAAAGGCTGCCTATGCATGGAACTGCAGATGATGGGGGAGATACTAAATTAGTATTTTGCATCAGCGTTTACTGCAGAGAAGGATGTGGAAGCTGCAGAACTGAAATATATCCATATTAAAGAGGAGGAGGTACTGGAATGGCTTAAAATGCATAAAGGTGGATAAATCCCTAGGACCTGATCAGGTGTATCCTAGAACTCTGTGGGAATCTAGGAAGTGATTGCTGGGCCCCTGCTGAGACATTTGCATTATCAATAGCCATAGGTGATGGGAGGTTGGCTAATGTGGAAAGTTGGTAAAGAAAAGCCAGGGAACTGTAATCCAGTGAGCCTGACATGAGTAGTGGGCAAATTGTTGCAGAGAATCCTGATGGACAAGGTTGACATGTATGTGAAAAAGCAAGGACTGATCAGGAGTAGACAACATGGCTTTGCACATTGTAAATCGTGTCTCACTAACTTGATTGAGTTTTATGAAGATGTAACAAAGGGGATTGATGATGGCAGAAAGGTGGATGTGATCTACATGGACTTCAGTAAGGCTTTCAACATGGTTCCTCATGGTAGATTGGTTAGCAAGGTTAGATCACATTGAATACAGGGAGAACTAGCCATTTGCATGTATGGAATGAGCTGCCAGAGGAAATGGTGGAGGCTGATATAATTACAACATTTAAAAGTTGGATTGGTATTTGATGAGGAAGGGTTTAGAGGAATATAGGCCACATGCTGGCAAATGGGACTAGATTTGTTTAGGATAGGTAGAAGACAGAGGGTGATGGTGGAGGGTTACTTTTCAGATTGGAGGCCTGTGACCAGTGGTATGTCACAAGCATCAGTGCTGGCTCCACTGTTTTTCATCATTTATTGATTTGGATGTGAACACAGAAGGTATGGTCAGTACATTTGCAGATGACATCAGAATTGGAGGTCTACTGGACAGTGAAGTGGGTTACCTCAGAGCACACCAGGATCCTGATCGAATGGACCAATGGGCTGAGGATTAGCATGGAGTGTGATTTAGATAAATATTAGGTGCTGTGTTTGGAAAGGCAAATTGGGGCAGGACATGTACACTTAGTTTAGAGAAATTTAGAGAAATTTATTATCATATGCATTTCAATATAAAATACAGTGAAAAGTGTGTACCATCTTGTGGATAAGCACCATTCACATTAACTTTAAAAATGTAAAGAAAATATAACTTAAAAGATTGTAAAAGGATGCAACCTTTCCTGCACCAATGCTACACCATGTGGCCAAGAGGGACCTGTCCATGTCGCACTGCCAAGAGGGTTCCACTCAGGCTCCAGGCTTCACAGGCCGACTGTCTGACTGACTGACTCTGCAGCCTCACCGCCTCCGAACACACCGTTGTTGGTCCATCAAAGTTGCCTCACGCCATAGAGCTCGCTCCATCAGGTAAGTTTGGAGTAAGCCAGGGAAAGAAGGAGGGAAAAAAAGAAAAAAAAAGAAATGCAGATGAAGAGGACAGGTCCGAGCACAGGAGCATGCACGCTGCCTACTCAGCCACTGCCATCGCGGGAGTTGCTAAATAAAGAGACCTTAGGGTGCAGGTTATTAGCTCCTTGACAGTGGAGTCACAGGTAGGTAGGATAGAGAAAAAAGCTTTCGGTATGCTTTCCTTTGTTGGTCAAGTCATTGAGTACATGAGTTGGGAGGTCATTTTGCTGCTGTACAGGACATTGGTTAGGCCACTACTGGAATACTGTGTGCAATTCTGATTTCCCTTCCAAAGGAATGATGTTGTAAAATGTGAAAGGGTTCAGAAAAATTTACAAGGTGTTGCCCAAGCTATAGGAAGAGGCTGAATAGGCTGAGGCTGTTTTCCCTGGAGCATCAGAGGCTGGGAGGATGATCTTATAGAGGTTTATAAAACCATGAAGGGCATGGATAGAGCAAATAGACAAGTTCTTTTACCTAGAGTGGGTGAGTCCAAAACTAGAGGGCATAGGTTTAAAGTGAGGGGGGCAAGATTTAAAAGGGACCTCAGCGGCAACTTTTTCATGCAAAGGGTGGTGTGTGTATGGAATGAGCTGCCAGAGGAAATGGTGGAGGCTGATACAATTACAATACAACATTTAAAAGGCATCTGGATGGGTATATGTAGAGGAAGGATTAAGAGGGATATGGGCCACATGCTGGCAAATGGGACTAGATTTATTTATGATATTTGATCAGCATGGATGAGTTGGACTGAAGGGTCTGCTTCTGTGCCATATGACTCTATGAAAGGTGGTGAAAGAGGACTGGAAGTCACAGTACTGATCAAGGCATCAATGACAGCAGTAAGGGTGGATGTTGTCATCGAAGGCTTCTCAAATTAAGTCATTTAGAACCTAACAATGAAAGTGGAGCAATCACATTGGTGACATGTGTACATCGTGTGTCCATCAGGGAGGCGACGTCCTAGTGGTATTATCACTGGACTATTAATCCAGAGACCGAAAAGATGTTTTATGGACCAGGGTTTAAATCAGCCACAGTGAAATTTGAATTCATAAATAAAATCTGGAATTAAGAGTCAAATGACGATTATGAATCCATTGTCAATTGTTGGAAATGCCCATCTGATTAACTAATATCCTTTAGGGAAGGCAACTGCCATCTTTACCTGGTCTGGCCTATATGTGACTCCAGACCCACTGCAACGTGGTTAACTCTTAACTCCACCTCTGGGCAATTAAGAATGGGCAATAAATGCTGCCCAGTCAGTGATGCTCTCTTCCCAGGAGTGAATAAAGATAAAAAGGAAGGCTCCCTCACAGTCAGAGAGAACATGAAGAGCAGACGTGTAGATGAATTTCTGAGGAGTATAACAGTAATAGGGTAGTGATAGTGAGGAGTTTCAATTTTCCCAAAATTAAATGGGGTAGTCAGAGTGTGAAAGTTTTAAAGGGCGCGGAATTCTTAAAATGCCTCCAAGGGAGATTATTAAGCAATTGGAAGTCCACAAGAGAGGAGGGTAGTACTGGATTTAATTTTATGCAATGAAGTCGGCAAAGTTGTTCAATTATCAGAGTGGGAGCATTCTGTAGACAGCAATCATAATTCTTTCAGATTCAAAATTGTTATGGGGAAGGACAAGGATGGGCCGAAGATCAAAGTTCTAAACTGGTGGAACACCAACTTCAATAATATCAGATTGGGTTTGGCCAGAGTGGACTGGAAGCAGATACTGATAGATAAATGTGTGTTACACAGTGGGATGCATTCAAGAAGGAAATAGAGAGAGTACAGGACCAACATGTTCCAGAAAAGATATCTGATGGCACCAACAAATCCAGCAGACTCTGGTTTTTGAAGGATACACAAGATTAGATCAAGAGAAAAATGGAGGCTTATGGCAAATACTGAGGGTTTTAGACACCAAAAGCCCTCAAGGAGTACATAATGTCCCAGGGTAACTTAAAATAGAGATTAGGGGAGCAAAAATGGCATAAAAAGACAATGGCAGGTTAAATAAAGGAAAATCCTATTATTTTACAAGTATGTTAAGAGTACAAGGATGACTAGGGAAAGAATAGGGCCAATTCCAAACCTTCCAAACTACTTCTATCTACAAGGACAAGGGCAACAGATATATGGGAACATCATCACCTTCAAATTCCCCTCCAAGCCACTCACCATCCTGACTTGGAAATATATCACTGTTCCTCCACTGTTACTGAGTCAAAATCTTGGGATTCCCTCCCTAATGGTCAACCCACAGCAGGTGGACTGCAGCAGTTCAAGAAGGCAGCACATTTTCACCTTCTCAAGGGCAACTAGGGATGGGCAATAAATAAATGCTGGCCAGCCTAGCGACGTCCACATCCCACAAATGAATAAATAAAACATTTTTTAAAATTAAGTGCTATTGTGCTAACTTGTGTGTTGAGTCCAAGGATGTGAATAGAGCTGTAAATTAATACTTTATGTCAGTGTTCACCAGTGAGAGGGATAATATAAGTATAGAAATCAGGTAGCAGGACTGTGATATCTTTAAAGAGAGTAGGATTGACAGAGAGGAGGTTCTGAGAGGTCTAGAATGTTTAACAGTAGATAAATCTCTGGGTGGAATGAAATGCATCCCAGGCTGTTGATTGAGACAAGGGAAGAAATAGCAGAGGTGCTGGCAATAATTTCCAATTCCCCTCAGGAGAAGTGCCGGAGGACTTGAGGGTAGCCAACGTGGCATCGCTTTTGAAGAAGGGACAAGGAATAAACCAGGAATCTACAGGCCAGAGAGTCTAATGAGTGTAGAATTGTTGGAAGCAATTCTAAAGGACAGAATTAATCTGCACTTTGAGGGGCAGGAATTAATCAAGCAGAGCCAACATTATTTTTTTCAGGGGTGCCATGTCTGACTAACTTGGTTGACTTTTTCAAAGAGGTAATAGGTGAGAGCAATGCATTTGACATATCTACTTAGACTTTTGATAAGGTCACACAGGGGAGACTGACACCGAAACGTAAGAGCCTATGGATCCAAGGAAGTTTGGCTAATTAGATCAGGAATTGGCTGAGTGGCAGGAAGCAGAGGGGTATGGTTGAGGAGTGTTTTAGGGAATGGAAGCCTACTTCCAGTAGGTTTCTGCAAGAATCAGTGTTGGGGCCCTTGTTGCTTGTGATATATTTAAATAATTTAGATTTGAATATATGAAAATACATCAGTAAATTTGTAGATGAAATAAAAATTAGGGTAATTTGACAGGTAGGTAAAATGGTTAAGAAGGTATATAGTATACCTTCCTTAATCAGCTGAGGCATAGAGTTTAAGAGCAGGGTATGCTAGAACTGGATAAAACATTGGTAAGGCCAAATCTAGAGTATTAAACATAGAACATAGAACATAGAATATAGCATAGTACAGCACAGTACAGGCCCTTTAGTCCTTGATGTTGTGCTGACCTTTTATCCTACTCTAAGATCAAACTAACCTATGTACCCTACATTCTACTATCATCCATGTGCCTATCCAAGAGTCACTTAAACGTCCCTAATATATCTGACTCTACTACCACTGCTGGCAGTGCATTCCACGATCAAGATTTTAGTGGTGATGGAAAAGCACACCAGGTCAGGCAGCATCTGAGGAGCAGGAAAATCGACGTTTCGGGCAGGAGCCCTTCATCATTCCTGATGAAGGGCTTCTGCCCAAAACGTCGACTTTCCTACTCTTTGGATGCTCCTGACCTGCTGTGCTTTTCCAGCACCACTAAAATCTTGATTCTGAACTCCAGCATCTGCAGTTCTCGCTTTCGCCTAGTGCATTTCACGCACCCACCACTCTCTGTGTAAAGAACCTACCTCTGACATCTCCCCTAGACCTTCCTCTAATCACCTTAAAATTATGTCCCCTCATGATAACCATTTTCGCCCTGGGATAAAGCCTCTGGCTATCCACTCTATTGATGCCTCTCATCATCTTGTACACCTTTATCAAGTTACCTCTCATCCTTCTTTGCTCCAATGAGAAAAGACCTAACTCCCTCAACATTTCTTCATAATATGTGTCCTCCAGTCCAGGCAGCAACTTGGTAAATCTCCTCTGCACCCTCTCTAAGCCTTCCACTTCCTTCCTATAATGAGGCAACCAGAAGTGTTCAGTTCTGTATCCACATTACAGGAGGAATGTGACTGCACTGGAAATGATGTGGAGCTGATTTAACAGGATGTTGTCTGGGCTGGAGAGTTTTAGTTATGTATAGAGATTGATTAGACTGGTTTCCTTAGAACAGTGGAAAGAGTGAGGGATACAACTGAGATGTATAAAATTATACTCTCTTTCTGCGCTGTAAGGATTCTGTAATTCTATGAGGGCATAGGTAGTGTGGACAATTTTGTCTTGGCGCAGGGATTAATGTCAGGGGATATAGCTTAAGGTAAAGGGCAGGTGCTTCAGAGGAGATGTGTGGAAAGAATTTTCAGCAAGAGGGTGGTGGGAAGCACTCTGCTTGTCAGGGTGGTAAAGGCAGAAACCCTCATAACATTTAAGATGTTTTTAAATGTACACTTGCAATGCTAAGGCTATTAGCCAAGCGTTGTACAATGGGATTAGAATGGTTAGGTAATTACTTCTGACTGGCAAGGCCTTTTCCTGTATTAATGACCTCTATGATTCGATGACACCATGGTCCACATCAATATCTGATTTACCCTTTTAAGCTGATATTGATATTCCCTTACTGCTTTGGGCTAGACTATAGTTCTCCAGTTAGGTCATCGTAATATTCACAGGTCTTTTAATATTTGCATTGTGAACAGTGAGGTTACAACTGGTATAGGTATAAAAGAGCAATTGAGCAGAGGCAAATACCATTAAAGTTATTTTCAGATTGCATCCAGCCCCTGCGAGCTAAACCATTCATAAAAATGGAAATGAATATGTTAATCATTGTGATGACAGACATGATGATGCTATTTAAACATCAATAGTCAGATATCAACAAGGCATAAAGAATAGAAATGCTGGGCTGAAGTTTCTCATTTTCTGACCAAGTGCTGTTGTAAGTGAGCTTAATGATGTTGGGTCTGCCAAGGATCCATGGCGATGTTTCTCACACAATCACACTCTGAATCTGTCACCGCGTGCACCCCTCACCAAGGATTGTGGACTACAGCTCCCATTACTGCACACACTATATCTACTTAAAAGCTCACATCCACCTCATCTGTCCAAACTACCAGCCCATCCTGCCCTCTGCACTTCCTACTCACTTACAGGTGACATCACTCCCACTCACCGCCTCCTCCTCCATCAACACTTATTATACTCAATACCTCCCTCTAACTCATTGGCCCACCTTCCCTAGACTGATCTCTTGATGACACCCTGACTGATCCTGAATGTAATCCCTGGACTTGTCCTGCAGGATGGAAGGTGGCCCAATTTCCAGGCAACAAAGACATGGATAACCTGGATTCTGGTAACATCAAGCACCTCACTGACCATGGCCAAACCCCAGAGTTTGGAATTGAACGAGCTGCTTGACTAACTATGGTAGCATCGGCTGACTGAGTATCTCCCTTTCACTTCACTAGGATTGTTTCCCTTTGAATTTCACATATGACCATTTGTTTGAAGCACATGTGGTGTGTTTGCAGCATAAGCTGTTGGTACATGCTGTAGGTATGACATTAACGTGGCACAGTGCTACACAGGAACAGAACCACTCCATTAAATATTCAGTGCACTGAAGCATGACAAGCCACTTTCCCAAAATCTACACTAAATAAATTACATTTGAGTTTAGCAGCCTTCCCATAAGTGCAAAGTGAATGAGCACTAAGAAATGACACCGAGAGTCATCCAGTGTAAATGCATGAGTTACGTGTGTCACTGTGCACGGAATGACTTGGCAAAAATGCTCAAGTCATAAATACCACAGAGCTCCAAAGTGAAGTCCTGAAGGGTTGAACTGATGTGAGAGTTGGTCCAAATGCAGCCGCAGTGATGTGGTGAGGCTGGTCAAAGGTTGGAAGAGGATGATGGAGCATCTGGGATGTTGTGGTGACAGTGAAACTGGATAAAGTCTGGAGAAGCAAGCTGCCAGGTAACTGATCCGACTTCCATGTTGGGAATTGGCACTGTTTAATTTCCCTGGGAAAGGGAGGAGAACTGGGAGATGTGCAGAAACGAGGAGAGTTGGTTTAATAATGAGATGCAAATGCATGGCAGTCATGCTGTCGTCATGTATTTGGAAGGTTCTGACCCTCTCATTTAAACATTAAGGGGAACATTGGAAATTTTTCGATGTGGAAATTCTAATGTTTCCATTTCCAACATATTTTCTCAACCTTCTCACCACTGCCCAGCTCACAAGGGAGCATAAATTTCTGTCTAGCATATTGATTCCTGATGAAGGGCTTATGCCCGAAACAACGACTCTCCTGCTCCTAAGATGCTGCCTGACTGACTGTGCTTTTCCAGCACCACATTCTTTGACTCTGAACTCCAGCACGCTTTCTCCCAGCATGTTAGGTGGCACGGTGGCACAGTGGTTAGCACTGCTGCCTCACAGCGCCAGAGACACGGGTTCAATTCCCACCTCGGGCAACTGTCTGTGTGGAGTTTGCACATTCTCCCCGTGTCTGTGTGGATTTCCTCCGGGTGCTCTGGTTCCCTCCCACAGTCCAAAAATGTGCAGGATAGGTGAATTGGCCATGCTAAATTGCCCGTAGTGTTAGGTGAAGGGGAATGGGCCTGGGTGGGTTGCTCTTTGGACGGTCGGTGTGGACTTGTTGGGCCGAAGGGCCTGTTTCTTACACTGTAAGTAATCTAATCTAAAAATATTAGAGTGCTGAGTTCACTATAATGTGAATAAGGAGTTTATGGGACTTGTCAAATGTGAGGGAGTTACGCTTGGACAAGGATAAAATGGAGAGTCAGTAGGATCAGGGTAGGTTCAGTTTAGCTCGAAGCCTCAAAGAAGTCAGCACAGACACACAGTGGTCAAAGCCCAGAGTCCACAAAGGACAAAAAAAACGTGGAGCTTAAGACTACAGAAGTAAACATAGAATGCAATCATTGGAGTATAAAGCATTCTTGCATTGGTGTTTCTTCAAAATATTAGTCTTCTCTACACCCTCTTTGCACTGCAGAGGAGCTATTATCGACAAAACCTTCTGTCCCCTTAGGGAATTGAAACTGCCCCATTTGCAGTTCTTTTGTCTCTTCCTGACAAGGCTTCCAAAGAATATGGATCCCTTGCAATCATTTCTTAACCCTTCTTGCGCTCTGCAACCTAAGTGCATCTTTCCCTTCAAGAGCTGCATGGCTGCCTTTGAATCATTTTCAACTTCCAATTCCCAAAGAGATGGGCAGTCCACAAACCATCACCAGCCTTGTATCCACGTGACCCGGTCAATTGTGTGGAGTGACCACTGGCCACCCATCTTCAGAGGCAATTAAATTTCTAAACCTTAATTTCTTAAAAAAAGGTCAAAGGAATAAGGTTGGGTTATGCAAAAATCTTACTGATACATAAATGCTTCCAAATTGTGTGGTAAGTCTGAAAGGATTCAGATCTATGTGTTAAAATATGTCATGCGGGGAAGAAGCAGAGAATATCCTTGACAGAAGATCATAGTTAAATTTATAGTATGGCAGTTTGGTAACAATTTAGAGGCGTTCTGTACATCAAAATTTAATTTCAAACTTGTGACATTTGATCAAAGGAAATGGATGGAGTAGTCCAATAAGAATTTTATTCCAGCTTTAAATCATTTTGAATAATACTATGAATGCAATGCATTGTGCAATTAAATGATTGATTAATTTACTGATTGGTGTGCAATTGAAGATTGTCAGACTAGTTTCTGTTTGACCTTGTAGTTTTAAAAGCAATATACCAAGGCATGATAGAATAAGGTGAATGAAAAGCAAATCCACTGAATGGAAAAGCTATAATAGATCAGCTACATGGATTTCAGCTATTCATAGAACTCTTATGGCCTTGCAAAGGACCTCCAAGTGGTATCATCTGGCTATGACTAATGTTAGAGCATGTGGAGTCAGAGGATAACCAGCAGAAAGGATAGCAAATTGGCTATACAACAGAGATTAGCTATTTGGAATTTTGTTATTTGATTAGACTGATCCAGGCTTACCTGGGGTCCCATGCCCAATGTTATAAGCCAAGGGTGGAATCTGCAAATTTTCAATAATAATGGTGCATGATCTGGGATCTTGGGGAACAATGGCTGATTACAGATGGAGAATTCTTTGGGGAAGAAGTCTCAATTTCTTTTAAGAACACATTTGAAAAGCAGTAGGAAATCACCCATTGTGTTCTATTCCTATGTCATTTTGGTCATTAATATTGAAGAATAAAATATTAAAAATTGAAAGCTCTTACACGCCAACTGAGAGGAAAGCACAAAACTGTGATCCCTAATATTCAGTCTTGCAGAAAGTGGTGTTCCATGGGGATTAATATTAGGAGCACTGTTGTTCATTGTTCTTAATTTAAATAAATGATCTAAATTTGAATGAAATGAATGATCGGAATTGGATGTACTTTATATAAATACGCTGACCATGGTGATATATTTCAGAATGAGAAGTGAGGCAAAACATAAGAAAATAATTCTGCAGAATTAGTGTGTGAACAGCAAATGAAGTCATCGCGAGATGGTGAACCTTGTGAGGAAGTACAAAATATACTGACAAATAAGAATCGAAGGACGGAAAATATGATAGTTTCTGAAAATTGTCAACAGGTTTGGGATGTATGATGACTGCATTCTCATTGCTGCTAGTGCAGCAAACATTGTATTAGACCAGACATTCTAACAGTGAAACTGAACTTATATTTACAAAAGTGAATGGTTACCTACAATGTTGTGTAACTCATGACACCCATTAAAGAACTTCTGTCAGCACACAGGACTTCATATAATGTTTGTTTGTGCTGGGACTCCCCAGGAAAGCGGACAGTGCTGAAATTCCTCAGCATATTGGATTGTGCTGGGAAGTCCCCAGGATATCAGACTGCACTGGAATTCCCCAGGATATTGGACTGTGCTAGGATTCCCCAGGATATTGGACCTTGTTGAAATCTAATAGTACATTGGACCATGGTCAGACAGCATATGATATTAGGAGGTGATTTTAAGCTCTTATGATGAATTAGGTCATGGTGTTAGCTTTATGTTCCCACAGAGACTTTTGTTTTCTTCCTCTCTTTCCAATTATGCCTGAGTGCAATTCTGTTGTGTCTTAGTGCAATCCCTACTTCTGCAGCTAGAGTGGATGGAGCCTGCTCTGTGGTTGGCCTGGAAAACCTATGCAGCTATTTATGGCTGCCTCTGGACCTAGACTTGTTAGGATATCCTGACCAGATATAGACACACCTTCCTCAGTTGGATCACAAGCAAGGAGAAGGTGGGGGCTCCAAGCACCCCTGGAGTGGCCTAAAAATAAGCAGTGGACAGGTTGATTATTGCTCCTCCTTGCTATATGGGTGCCTTTCTGCCCTGTGTCCCTCAGAGGAAGGAGCAGCTTGAGTGAGGTCAAGATCCATCAACGCCTCCATGGAATGCATTTCCATGTGGATAGATGGCAGAAACAATGATATTGGACCTAGGCCTCCATTGCAATTTCTAACCTGCCCATGTAGACAGCTTGATGCACATATGCCAGTGTTCCGAAAATGGGGAGCAGAAGATTAAAAATATAGAACACAGAACAGTGCTGCACAGAAACAGGCCCTTTGGCCCACCATGTCTATGTTGACCGTGATGCCATTCTAAACTAATCCCATCTGCCTGCACTTGGTCTGCATCCTATTCCTGTATTCCCTGCCTGTTCATGTGTCTGTCTAAATACCTCTTTAACTTTGCTATCGTATCTGCTATACCACTTCCTCTGGTAGTGCATTCCATGCACCTAATAACCAATGTGTAAAAAACTTTCATAGAGTAATAATGTCATAGGGATGTACAGCATGAAAACAGACCCTTCAGTCCAACTCGTCCATGCTGACCAGATATCCCAACCGAATCTAGTCCCACCTGCCAGGAACGAGCCCCTATCCCTCTAAGCCCTTCCTATTCATATAACCATCTAGATGCCTTTTAAACGTTGCAATTGTACCAGCCTCCACCACATTCTCTGGCAGCCTATTCCATGCACGCACCACTCTCTGCGTGAAAAAGTTACCCCTTAGGTCTCTTTTAAATCTTCCCCTTGCACCATAAACCTATGAACCTATGCCCTCTAGTTCTGAACTCCCCACCCCCCCCACCCCCAGGGGAAAGACCTTGTCTATTTACCCTATCCATTCCCCTCATGATTATATAAACCTCTATGAAGTCACCTCTCAGCCACCAACACTCCAGGGAAAATAGCCCTAGCCTATTCGAGCTCTCCCTCCAGCTCAAATCCTCCAACTCTGGCAACATTCTTGTAAAAAGTCTTTTCTGAACCCTTTCAAGTCTCACAACATCCTTCTGCAAGGAAGGAGACCAGAATTGCATGCAATATTCCAAAAGTGGCCTGACCAATGTCCTGTATAGCAACAATGTGATTCCTAATTCCTGCACTCAATACTCTGGCCAAGAAAGGAAAGCATACCAAATGCCTTCTTCACTATTCTATCTGCCTGCAACTCTACTTTCAAGGAGCTGTGAATCTGCACTCCAAGGTCTCTTTGTCTTTAGGACCTTACCATTAAGTGTATAAATCCTGCTAAGATTTGCTTTCCCAAAATGCAGCACCTCGCATTTATCTAAATTAAACTCCATTTGCCACTCCTCAGCCCATTGGCTCATCTGATCAATATCCCATTGTAATCTGAGGTAACCTTCTTCGCTGTCTACTACACCTCCCATTTCCTCACACATCTCCTTTAAACTTTTCCTCTCTCACCTTAAACCTATGCCTCTGGTATTTGACATTTCCAACCTGGAAAAAGACTCTGACTATCCACCCTCTCTATGCCTGTCCTAATTTTATATACTTCTTTCATATTACCTCTGAGCCTCCAATACACTAGTGAAAACAATCCAAGTATGTGCAACTGATGAAGGCAAGCATGTTGTATGCCTTCTTTACCACTTTATCCTCTTGAGTTGCCATTTTCAGGGAGCTATGGACTTGTATGCCACGATCTCTCTGTAGCTCAATGCTCTTCAGGGTCCTGGTGTTTACTGTATGCTTTCATCCTGCATTTAACTCCCAAGATGCATCACCTCAATCTTGTCTGGATTAATCTCCATCAGATGTTTCTTTGCCCAATGTTCCAATTGGTTCAAGATCCTGCTGTATCCTTTCTCACTGTTCACAACTCCACCAATTTTCATGTCATCTGCAAATGTACTAACCAGACTACCTCATTTATATCCAACTCATTACAAGCAACAGTGGGCCTAGCACTAATCGTTGCATTAGACCACTGGCCACATACCTCCAGTTAGAAAGTCACTCCTCCACAACTATTCCCCCTTAAAACGTCATGGCTGACTATCCCTAATAAGCCTATTATTCTCCAAATGTGAGTAACTCCTGTTTCTAAGAACCTTCTCCAATAAATTCCAGCAATGACACTGACTGTAAGGCTCATCATCTTATAATTTCCTGAATAACTCTTGTTGCCCTTCTTAAACAAAGGAACACCTTTAATTTTTCTCGAGTCTTCTGAGACCTTGTCTATGGCTAAAGATCATACAAAGATCTCTGTCCAGGCCCTAGAAATCTATTCCCTTGCCTCCCTCAGTATCCTGGCATAGATCCCATCAGGCCTGGGGACTTATCTACCTTACCATTTATTCAAATACCCAATACCACCTCCTACTAAATATTGACAGGTCCCAGAATATCAACATGTCCCTCTCTAATCTTACCATCAACATGCTCCTCTCCTTGGTGAATACCAATACAATGTACTCATTAAGGACCTCACCCACTTTCTATGGCTCCATGCATAAATTCCCTCCTTTGTCCCTGAGTGGACCTACCCTTTACCTGATTATTCTCTTGCTCCTAATATACTAAAATAAAAAATGCCTTGGGGTTCTCCTAAATTCTACTTGCCAAGGACATTTCATGGCCACTTCCAGGCTTCCCAAATTTACAGTGTTTAAAGGCCTTGTTTAATTTCAATTTCCTTACAGATAACTCATTTTTGTTTTGACTAATCTTTCAATTGCTCTTTTCACCCAAAGTTCCTGAATCTTGCCATCCTATCTTGCATCCTGAGAGGAACATGCTGGTTCTGCCCTCTGATCAACTGGCCTTTTGAGGACTCCCATATGTCTGATGTGAATTTACTCTCAGCAGCTGCCCCCATTTCTAATTTATCTAGGTTCTGCTTAATACTGCTGTATTTAGCTTTCTCCCAATTTAGCACCGATACTCGAAGATCGGTTTTATCCTTACCCATAACTTTCTTAAATGTTAAGGAATTGTGATCACTGTTCCCAAAATGCTCCCCCACTGAAACTTTGATCATCTAGTGAGGCTCATTCCCCAATACAAAGTCTAATATAGCCCTTTCCTTAGTTGGACTCTCTATATTGTTCCAATAAATTTTCCTGGATGCACCAAATTCTACCCAATTAAACCCCTGGCACTAAGGGAGTCCCAGGCAATATTGGGGAAGTTAAAATCACCCACCACAACAACCCTGCTGTTTTTACATCTTTCCATGATCTTCTTACATATCTGGTCTTCTATCACCTACTAATTATTGGGAGGTCTTTGGCATAACCCTGTGATACTAATTACATGTTCCAATTCCTCTACCCATATGGCCTCTACCTCATCTTTCTTCCTACCTATGTCATTAGTACTAATATGGACCATGATCTCTGGCTGAATACCCTTCCCTTTCAGAATATCCCATGTCCACTCAAAGACATCCTTGACCTGACACCAGAAACATCTATCTGTGTCCCTGACTATAGTCTCCCATCACCTACTGCTAACCTACACATAGGGTGGCATGGTGGCTCAGCGGTTAACATTGTTGCTTCACAGCAGCAGGGACCTGGGTTCAATTCCACATTTGGGTGACTGCGTGGAGTTTGCACTTCCTCCTCGTTTTGGAATGGATTCCCTCTGGGTGCTTCAGTTTCCTCCCTCAGTCTGAAGATGTGCAGGTTAGGTGGATTAGCCATACTAAATTGCCCTGGGGTATGCAGGCTAAGTGGATTAGACATGGTAAATGTGAGGATATGGGGATAGGATGGGGGAGAATAGTGGGTCTGGGTGGGATTCTCTTTGGAGAGTCAATGCAGGTTTGATGTCCTGAATAGCTTCTTTCTGCACTGGAGGGTTTCTATAATTCTACACTTTGATCCTCCCTACAAAGATAAACCAGTTACACAACCTTACCTGTTATTCTCCAAAATCAGATTGCATGAGAAAAGTGGATCCAAGCCGTGGTGCACCAAATCCCATGAATCTCAGTCAACAAAACACTTCAACTGCAAATAGGAAAATGCTGTTGATTGTTAACTGGTCCCCAGCTCTGTATTTCTCCCACTTTCTCTAGTGATACCTTACTACCTGCACCTTCTAGTCCATTATTCTGTCCTGTGTTATAACTTCTGTCCCCAATGGGACCCCACAATTCACTTAATATATCCAGATAGCTCAAGTAAAGGATTTACACCTTCTTTCCTATCCTGAGCTGATTTGTCACAGTCTGATATTTCAAGAAAATAACTCAAAACCTATTAGGTCAACATGTCTTACGTTACAGTCCTTTGTTTCCACTGATACACCATGTGATACACCATATGATAGAATGACATCAGAAGGCATGGTTAATAACTTTATGGATGACACCAAAATTGGTGGTATAGTGGACAGTGACCTAAGATTAGAAAAAGATCAATTGAGTCAATGGGCTGAAGTGTGGCAGATGAAGTTTAATTTGGATAAATGCGAGAGACTGTATTTTGGTACAATAAACAAGGGCAAGACTTATACAATTAAAAGCACAGCATTAGGCAGTTTTGTAGAACAGAGAGATGTAGGGGTTAAGTTACATAATTCTTTGAAGTTTTCATCAGATGTAAACAGGGCGGGTAAGAAGACAATTAGCATGCTTGCCTTCATTGCTCAGATCTTTCAGTACAGGAGTTGGGATGTCATGCTGAGGTTGTACAAGATATTGGTGAGGCCTTTTCAGGAGTTAGGCATCCAGTTCTGGTCATCCTGTTCATAGAATTCCTATAACATGGAAGCAGGCTGTTCTGCTCATGCAGTCCACACCAACCCTCTGAAAAGCATCAAATTCTAGACCCATACCTCTACCCAATCCCTGTGATCCTGCATTTCTCACTGCTAACCCAGCTAGCCTGCACATCTCTGGAAACTATAAGCAATTTAGCATGGCCAAATGGCCTAACCTGCACATCTTTGGACTGTGGAGGCAGACTGAAGCACCCAGTAGTAACCCACGCAGACATGTAGAAAATGTACACATTCCACACATTCACCCGAGGGTGGAATCAAACATGGGTCTCTGTCATTGTGAGACAGCAGTGCTAACCACTGAACCACTGTGCCACCCCTTTTTAAGGGGTTGTTTTAAACAGAAATCTTGAAATCATAGAACCCCTACAGTATTATTAAACTGGAGAGGGCTCAGAAGAGGTTTACCAGGATGTTGCCATGAATGGACGGTTTAAATATAAGAAGAGGCTGGATAGGTTGGGACTTTTGTCAGTGGAGAATAGGAAGCTAAGGTTTGACCTTATAGATGTTCCTCAAATCATGAGGGGTACAGATAAGATGCATAGCAAGTGTTTTTGTTTCCAAGGGTAGAACATTTCAAAACTGGAGAATATTTTTTAAGGTAGGCACAATGGCTCAGTGGTTAGCACTGCTGCCTCACAGCATCAGGGACTTGGGTTCGATTCTGCCTTGAATGACTGTCTGTGTGGAGTTTGCATGTTCTCCCCTCGTGTCTGTGTGGGTTTCCTCTTAGTGTTCTGGTTTCCTCTCACAATCCAAAAATGTGCAGATCAGGTGAATTGGGCTATGCTAAATTACCCAGAGTGTTCAGGCATGTGTAGGTTAGGAACATTAGTCAGCAGTAAATGGGTAAGGGAATGGTTTGCGTGGGTTACTTTTTCGGAGGGTTGGTGTGGACTTGCTGGGATGAAGGGCCTGTTTCCACACTGTAGGGACTCTATGTAAGAGGAGAAAGATTTTAAAAAGGCATGAGGTCAACTTTTTAAAGAGTAGTGTGGAATGAACTTCCAGAGGAAGTGATGGGCGGAAGTACAGTGACAATTTAATAAGTGCATGAATAAGAAATGTTTGGAGGGATACGGGCCAAGCACATAGTTTGGGAAATTTGGTCATCACAGACTAGTTGGACTGAAGGGACTGTTTCCATGCTGTCTGACTCCATGATTCTATGACCCTATGATTCTTGCTAGATTGAATGTTATGGCCAATTCATATACTTCAAGACTCAACCATGGCTGGTGTCTAAGCTTCCATTGCAATCCACGCCACACAAGTTCTGACTCCCGTCATCCTGGTTGCAGATATCAGAATGCAAAGGAGTTTGTAGGTGCATGAACTGTGAAGCCAAGTGCAAGCAGGTGGGCCTAGTTTAGTTTGGGATTATAGTTGTCATGGACTGATTAGATCGAAGGGTCTGTTTCCATGGTGTAAGAACTTAAAATCACCTAATATCCTGTGGTGCTGAAATGTGGTCTAATATCCTGTCATGTTTTGGCATAGTCCAATATCATGTGGAATCTGACAATGGTCCAATATCCCGGCACAGACCAAAATAGCTGTAAAGTTAATTGAAATGTAATACTGCCGAGTTCAGTAACTCCTCCAAAATGCTTGATCATTTACATCTGCAGTACTCGTTATTTAATCCAAATCACCAACCGCAGAAAAATGACACAGGCAATTACGCTAAATATTATCCACTGTCGCCTGATTGCTCCTGATGGTTTTACTTCAGGCAAATTTTCCTCAGTCTATACTCAGTTGCACTGAAACCAAATCCATGGGCTCCATATTTGAATATCCAAGGAGGAAGAGCTGTAGGCTTTCAAAACTTCATAGCATTCAAATAATTTGTTTGTTGGTGTGTACTGTGACCCATGTAAATGTTCAATGTTGTCTATTCCCAGCATATATAGAATAATTGAAAACTGAAGCACAGAAGAAAATTCTTTGATCCATCACATCTTCTCTGGCTCTTTGAATAAGCTATCTAGTTTGTCCTACTTCTTTGAACACAGTCTAGAAAATCTGCTTTTGTTAATAGTTACAGCATTAAATGGACCAGTGTAGCATATTTCAATCATGACTTTTGTTCAGTATTATCACACTATTAGAGATAGAATGGACAATTTGTTCTTGGTTATTCATTCAGGGGATATGGGTATCACTGGATGGACCAGCATTTACTGCTCATTCCTATACGTCCTTAAGAAAGTCATGGTGACCTGACATTTTGAACTGCTGCTGTCTATTTGGTGCAAGGACAGATGCAGCGCTGTAAGGAAGGTAGTTCCAGGATTTTGAACTGGCAATGCTGGAAGAACAGCAATGTATTTCAAGTCAGGATAGCGAGTGGCTTGGAGGGAAACCTGGATGTGATGGTGTTCCCATGTACCTGCTTTCCTTATCTTTCCACATGGTGATAGTTGTGGGTTTGGAAGCTGCTGTTGAGGGAACTTATTAGCACATTGCATTAAGGATACTAAGAACAGGAGTCAGCCACGTGAATCAGACATCAGAATGAGACTGACACTGAGAATCATTGCATTTAATAAGGTATCTTTAAGACAAAGCATTGTTTAAAAAAAAGAGGTCACCACCTAGATACCCACAGGGTTACTGGAAACTATAGAAATACATTTTTAAAATCCATATAAAAGCTTTCTTTTGCAGGTGCGTGCTGTAGGGATGGGTGTCAACTTGTCAATGTTGTAAATGGTGACACCTCCGTTTGTGGTTTGTTGGGTGTGTTAGTCGAGATTGTATGAAACTCCTAGGCAGCTCTTTATTGGACATGAGTCACCCCAGCAGTTAAAGGGTTGATACAAAGCTACTCTTGTCCTGCCTCAGGAAAAGGTATATATATATATATATTAACTTTACACTTCTAATATTTAAGCATTTCACTTTGAGTAATATCTGCAATGCTGAGAAGGAAAATTCACATCACTGTATCATAAATTTAGCAAGAGTTTTCCAATTGTCTCTGAAATCCTAAAACATTCTTCTTTTTCAGGATAATGAACCTATGATCAGTGAGCAGCAATGTCCCAGTGCTCTTTCAGAAATGTTGAGATGTAGAAATCAAGATAAAAAGAAATCACTAATACAACGGGCAGTTTGTGGTCACTGAGAGAAGAGGTTGGAGTAGTGAGCATGAGCCAATATTAATTTAAAAAAAACTAATTGCCCCTAAGTTTGAACTGCACATCAGTAAATGGTTCGGACTCAAATATTGAACTAAGCTGGGGATTGCTGAGAGTTTGAGTGAGCCTAAATCCTCATCAATATGAAAGAGCTAATTGGTTTCTGAGAGGAAGTGACTTGACTGACTTGCATCAAATCAATCCAAGCCTAAAGGCACATCTCCTTTACTTTGAAGGAAGCTGGTGGTTTAACCATCTGACTTATTTTATGTCCTTTCCCCATCCCACAACAAAACCTCAACCCGCCCAACTGGAAAAATTTAAAATTCAGTCCTTTATCACTCAACTAATCACTGTATAGCTTTCAAGGCTCAATACAGAGGAACCTCGATTATCTGAATATCAATTATCCGAACATTGGATTATCCGAAGGAGATCTCAAGGTCCAAAAGAAACACTACATCAAAGACATGTTTCCAATACTGATCGTGTCTTTTGTTAACAGTGATTAAAAGTGAACTCAGCTTACTGAAATGCTGCCGAGAACAATCCTGGGCATGAATTGGATCGGCTCAGGCTTGGAGGGCCAAAGGGCCTGTTCCTGAGCTGTAAATTTTCTTTGTTCTATGTTGGGAGCCCAGGCATCGTCTCCACATGACTGACCTCCCACCCTCTCTGTCCCCACATTTTCCCTGGAGTTCTACACAGGGGTGTACCCCAATCTCCAGATAATCTCTCCAACATTGTCCTGTACAGGGCAAAGATGGAACCTGCCAAAATGTTGCAGTAAAAGGTTGTGTGTGTGTGTACGCTATTTGGAGACTCACCCTCCAAAAGGCAGCAGCAGTCTTGTTGATGTCCAGTCCAGCTGCCCCAGAGAGGGGGAGGAGGCGGTGATCGATGGGGTTAGGGAGGTGCGGGCTGGGGTTGGGGGGAGGGAGAGCGGTGCTGGACATGATTGGGGGGTGGGCATGGGGCCGCTGGTGGATGGGGTTTGGGGGTGGGGGGGAAGGTGGGTGGTGTTGGACGGGGTTGAACAGTGGAATATTGTGATAAATCTGGAAAAGTGTCAGGGTCATGGGGAAGTGCTGTTACATTAAAATATGTAGGTGAAACTTAGACATTTCAAGAAAATTGTCCACCATACCTTTTCTTCTGCTCTGGCTTCCTTGTTTCCCTACATTCTATCTCCTGCTTTTGTTTGTGCACATACAACACATGTACACATACATGTGCCACGCACACACACAGATATAACACACACACACACACACATCTACTGTCAATTTGTACTTTAATGTACGTATTGTTGCAAAGTATTAGATCTCTGGATAACTCTATAAGTTCATTTTGATGAACCATACCTTTTCCAAATGTGGTGTTTACACTACATAGCCATACCTTGGGTCACAGCAGACACCATGTTCCTAATGCATATGCATTAGGAACATACATTAGCAGCACACAGTGTCGCTGGATCACAATGTCAGCCAGTGTGCAACTTATCTGATGTCAGCAGTGCCATTTGTGATATGACCACAACAGCCAATGCCCTATCTTAATCACTCACAGTTGAACATAAGTTCACAGCTGAGACGGTTAGATTCCATCACCTTCCACCCGCCTCTTACCACTATGCGACACCACTACTCAAAGGGATTATAGAATGCCTGAATTATGGAAGTGCAGAATGAGGCCATTCAGCCCATCATGTTTGCACCAGTCCTCTGAGCATTTTAACTTCACGTCAATCTCCTCCCTTTTTCTCATTACCATAAGCATTGGGTTTACTTAAGTAATTGTCCAAATTCCTATTGAATGTCTCAATTAAATCTGCTTCCACCACACTTGCAGGCAGCGTTTTCTCTATGTTAATTACCCACTGTATGAAAATTTTTTTTAAAATTGAATTTAATTCTTTTGGAAAATATTATAAAACTGGCTCAATCCATTCAAAAATGAGAATAGCTCCTCCCTATCTACTTTGCCCAGGTCCTTCATAACTTTAAAAAATTCTATTGAATCTCCTCCTTAGCTTTTCCTCTCCAAGATAAACAGTCCCAACTTCTCCAATCTTTCCTCAGAGCTGGAGTAGAGTATTAGAGTCATAGAGATGCACAGCACAGATGCAGACCCTTTGGTCCAACTCGTCCATGCCGACCAGATATCTCAACCCAATCTAGTCTCATTTGCCAGCTCTTGGCCAATATCCCTCCAAACATTCCTATTCAAACCCATCCAGCTGCCTCTTAAATGTTGTAATTGTACCAGCTTCCACCACTTCCACGGGCAGCTCATTCCATACATGCACCACCTTCTGCTTGAAAGAGTTGCCCATTATGTCCCTTTTAAATCTTTGCCCTCTTACCCTAAACCTATGCCCTCCATTTCTAGACTCTCCCACCCCAGAGAAAAAGCTTTGTCTATTTAGCCCATCCATGCCCCTCATGATTTGATAAACCTCTATGAGGTCATCCCTCAGCCTCCAATGTCCAGGGGAAACAGCTCCAGTCTATTCAATCTCTCCCTATAGCTCAAATCCTCCAACCCTGGCAACATCCTTGTCAATCTTTTCTGAACCATTTCAAGTTTCACAACATCCTTCCGATAGCAGGGAGACCAGAATTGCATGCAATATTCCAACAGTGGCCTAACCAATGTCCTGTACAGCTGCAACATGACCTCCCAACTCATATACTCAATACTTTGACCAATAGAGGCAAGTATACCAAATGCCTTCTTCACTATCCTATCTACCTGCAACTCTACTTTCAACGAATTATGAACCTGTTCTCCATGGTCTCTTTGTTCAGCAACACTCCCCAGACCTTACCATAAAGTGTATAAGTTCTGTTCTGATTTGCTTTTCCAAAATGCAGCACCTCACATTAATCTAAATTAAACTCCATCTGCCACTTCCAGCCCATTGGCCCATCTGATCAAGATCCTGTTGTTCTTTGAGGTAGCCTTTTTCGTTGTCCACTACACCTCCGATTTTCGTGTCATCTGCAAACTTACTAACTATACCTCCTATGTTCACATCCAAATCAATTATATAAATGATGAAGAGCAGTGTACCCAGCATTGATCCTTGTGGCACACCACTGGTCACAGGCCTCCAGTCTGAAAGGCAACCCTCCACCACCACCCTCTGTCTTTTACCTTCAAGCCAATTTTGTATCCAGTTGGCTAGTTATCACTATATTCCGCGTGATCTAACTTTGTTTCATTCCTGGGACTATTGTCATAAATCTCTATTCTCCAATGCTTTCACACCCTTTCTATAGTGTGGCACCCAGAACTGTACATAATACTCCAGTTGAGGTCTAACAGGTGTCCTACATAAGTTCATCATAACCTTCTTCCCTGATAATCTAAGCCCCTATTTATGAAGTCTGCGATACTGCATGCTTTATTACTAGCTCTCTCCAGAATCATAGAATCCCAAAGCACAGAAACAGGCCATTAGGCTCAACAAGTCCACACCGACCCTCTGAAGATTAACTGACCCAGACCCATTCCCCTATCCTATTACTCTACATTTACCCCTGACTAATGCACCTAACTGACTCATCCCTGAATGCTATGGGCAATTTAGGATCGCCAGTCTACCTAAAAGAAAGTGGGGACTGCAGATGCTGGAGATCAGAATCGAGAGTGGAGTGCTGGAAAAGCACAGCAGGTCAGACAGCATCTGATGAGCAGGAGAATCAATGTTTCAGGCATACACCCTCCATCAGGAATGAGGCTTGTGTGCTGGAGGGCAGAGACATAAAGGGGAGGGGTGGGGCTGGGGCTGGGGGAAAGGTAGCTGGGAATGCAATAGGTAGATGAAGTTGGGGGAGAAGATTATACGTCGGAGAGGAGGGTGGATCAGATAGATGGGACAGATAATGGACAGGTCAAGAGGGCAGTGTCAAGTTGGAGGCTTGGGATTGTGATAAGGCGGGGCAATGAGGAAACTGGTGAAATTCACATTTAACCCCGTGTGGTTGCAGGGTCCCAAGGCAGAATATGAGGTGTTCTTCCTCCAGGCATTGGGTGGTTAGGGTTTGGCAATGGAGGAGATCCAGGACCTGCATGTCCTTGACAGAGTGGGAGGGGGAGTTGAAGTGTTCAGCCACAGGGTGGTGGGGTTGGTTGGTGCAGGTGCTCCAGAGATGTTCTCTGAAACAATTCACAAGTAGGCGTCCTGTCTCCCAGTTGTCTCCCATTGCACCATCCGGGTGCAATGGATACTGTAGATGACATTGGTAGAGGTACAGGTAAATTTCTGTTGGATGCGGAAGGATCCTTTGGGACCTTGGATGGAGGTGAGGGGGGTGGTGTGGGCACAAGTTCTGCTCTTCCTGCAGTAGCAAGGGAAGGTGCCAAGAGTGGGATCAGGACTGGGGAAACAAAAGGCTTGGAGGAGGTGAAGGGCGTGGATGGTGTCCCGATTGTAGGTGGGGAGTTCCTGGACTAAGGGGGACAGGAAAGTGTCAAAGTATGCATATATCTATCCTACAAACTCATTGACTCCCACAGCTATGTGGACTGTACCTCCTCCTCCTGCCTCCTGTAAAAACGCCATCCCTTAATCTCAATTCCTCCGCCTCTGCTGCATCTGCTCCCAGGATGACCTATTCCACCATAGAAAATCCCAGATGGTCTCCTTCTTCAAAGATCGCAATTTCTCATCCCATGTGGTCAATGATGCCCCACAGCGCATCTCCTCCACTTCCTGCACGTCCACCCTTGAATCCCACCCCTCCCAACGCAACAAGGACAGAACCCCCTGGTCCTGCCTTCCATCCACCAACCTCCACTCCACATAAATTGCATCACCCTCTGCCACTTCAGCCACCTACAAACAGAGCCCACCACTAGGGATATATTTCCCTCCCCACCCATATCAGCGATCTGGAGAGACCATTCTCTCTGTGACTCCCTCGTCAGGTCCACGCGCCCCACCACCTACCCACACCACACTCCAGGCACCCTCCCTGCGCCCACACCACCCCCCTCAGCTCCATCCCAAGGCCCTAAAGGAACCTTCTACATCCAATAGAAATTTACCTGTACCCCCACAAATGTCATCTACTGTATCCGTTGCAGTCTCTTCTCCATCAGGGAGACAGGACGCCAACCTGCGGATCATTTCAGAGAATACCTCTGGGACACCCGCTGCCTTGTAGCTGAACACTTCAGCTCCCCTCCCACTCTGCCAAGGACTTGCAGGTCCTGGGCCTCCTCCATCGCCAAACTCTAACCACCCGAAGCCTGGTGGAAGAACGCCTCATCTTCCGCCTTGGGACCCCGCAACCACACAAGGTCAATGTGGATTTCACCAGTTTCCTCATTGCTCCTCTCCCCACCTTATTCCAGTCCCAAGCCTCCAACTCAGCACCGCCTTCTTAACCTATCTATCATCTTTCCCATCTACCCGCTCCACCCTTTCACCTTCTCCCCCATCCTCAATCAACCTAACCCGTATCTTTGGATACATTGGATTGTGGGAGGAAATCAGAGCACCCAGACGAAACCCACGTAGACATGGGGAGAATGTGCAAACTCCACACAGGCAGTCATCCGAGGTTGGAATTGAACCTGGGTCCCTGGTGCTGTGAGGCAGCAGTGCTAACCACTGTGCCAACGTGCCACCCTCTACTTGTTGTGCCACCTTTAATGATGTGATACACGGCCAGGACTCTCTGCTCCTTTAAAAAGGTACTCTTTACTCTCTACTGTCACTTCATGATCTTTGTACAAATGTGCATCACCTCACACTCCTTTACATTGAACTTCACTGTCAACTGTTTGCCCAGTTCACCAATGTGTCAATGTTGCCGAATTATCAACTACTTTCAAACTAACTACTGATTGATGTTTTAGTCAGGATTGTGGACTTTCTGAAGTATTTTAATTTTTAGCTCCAATTTAAAATTGATGATATCTGAAGTGAGTAAGGTTGTATGTGGTGAAGATCAACTAGGCGAAAGTGAGGACTCCTGATGAAGGGTTTTTGACCGAAATGTCGATTTTCCTGCTCCTTGGATGCTGCCTGACCTGCTGTGCTTTTCCAGCACCACTCTAATCTTGTATGTGGTGAAGGCATATGTTCTGACTTTAAGAATTCTGATCAGAGCATTTGTTCCCATGCCATGGGTTCTGTACGTACTGGGTTGCAGCATGACGAGAAGAAGATATAGAGAATAAGACAAGTTATTGGACAAGACAATGGAGCTGAAGACTGGACAGAAGGAGTATCAGCAAGATGCCGTATCTGCCTATGGTCACTAGGGAACAATTCGCTTACCTGAAACTCAGTGAGGAACAATTTGCACGGAGTCTTTGTTTTGCGAAGAAGGGAGTCACTGAAATTTCCATCTCTTGTAGACAAATCTACAACCTTTGGGCATGCAAGAAGGATGGTGCCATTGACTTGAGGTTGACCATGGCTTTGGTCAGGATTCCTCCAGGCTGGCGCAGGTGACATCTCTACCTTCTTCAGTTGTCATCAGCTCCTGCATGAGGGAGGTTACTTAGAGCCTTCATACAAGGCACAGGGAGTATAGTGTAATCTAGCTGGCCGGAGAGAAGCAGGCAGAATATGCACATTTCTTTGCCAAATAGTGGGCACTCCCCTCGTACAAAGTTCCACTGACTATATATACATGGCTCTGAAAATGTTGCGTCTAAATGCCGAGATTCTGTTCACACACATTGGCTAACATTCACCAAAGTTATACGGGTACAGAGGAAGACGCTGCAAGGAAATTCGCATACATAATTACCTAATTCACAGAAGCCAATGACCGAGGGAATTATGGACAGGCCCAGGGCAGCTTTTGATTTTCTGTTTACTTGTATGCTTGCTGCTGAGGGGACTATCGCCAGATCTTTTTTCTTGAATAATGAGAAACACATTTGATTTCCTTGCCCATCAAAGACCTTCATTCCAAGAGTCCATCCTTTAAAACTAAACTAGAATGATAGCAGCTGCAGTCAGTGACTAGAAGGCCAGTGTGAGATACTGCAGAGACTCATTATCATAGCTTTATAAATATTCATTCTTCATTTTATACAACACTTCATCCCAGTGCACTGTTAATTTGTGCTATTTAATCCTGAGGATTTAAGTACTGTATCATCTCTGGCTGGGAATTTTCTTAAAGGAGTATATTATTAATTGCTTGCATCTATGGAAGTTTTCCCACAGTTTTTAATCAGTCTCACTACATTAAGTTTGAACTCTCTCTTTCAAAACTAGACGGCCTTTATAACTGGGTTGTCTAATATACGGCCCACGGGCTAGGATCTAGTCTGCTGTGGGTCTGTACCCAGCCTATGGCATCATTGTTTAAAATACATGTACATTCAGGTGACAGACCTCAAAGGTGTTTCACTTACAGCCTGTATCACTCCCATATTTGCTGCTGATTGACTCAGATGGAGGAAGATATTGGAGTCTGGTAATATTTCCAAACAAGTAAATCAGAGGCATACGTTAAAATGCCATAGACAGCGATTGAAACAGCTGGTGGAATCTAAATTCCATGAGCGATTCTGGAATTGAAAACTAATCTCTGTAATAGTGACCATAAAACTGTCATCACTTGTTGTAAAAATTTCTTCAGGGAAGAAAAATTGCCATTCTTACCTGCTGTGGCCAATATCGGCTCCCTGAAGACACATGGTAATGTGGCTGACTTCTAATTTCTCTAGCAGTCATTTTGTCCAAGGGGTGTTTTGTTTTCCACTGATATTCATATCCAATGAAATAATAAATTAACATGGTGGAGTGGGACACAGAGGCTGGAGGGAAGCATAGTTTCAGCAACAGTGAGGAAGGACATCTTTGCATAGCTATTTTACATTCTTCCTCAGCAGTAAAATGTTTTAACTTGATGTGTCCAGGAGTGGATGAGTTTGTGGGAGGGCCAGAGAGAAGGAGAAATAGACTAGGAGTTTACTGGACACAACACATGCACCTCTACTCCTCTTCCATTCTAACACAAACTAGTTACAAAGCAGGTTGGGAGGTGTAGGGAGATCTATTTTAAAAGCCAAACTGTTTTAAACCTCCAGCTTGGTGTTTGTGGCACCTGAGATTAATTTTCGTATTGGTTAAATATGTCACAGCCATTGTCCCTCTCCCTCTTCTCTGGTGATCAGGACCTGGGGCCTAGTCTGTCTCTCTTTCTCTCTCTAGCTCAGCTTCTTCAGTTAAAAGCTAAAAATGGGTTTATTGAGTGGCTCTGCTGCCTACTACATTTTGTGATCATTTTTATTAATTACTCTTTTAAAAAGTTACAATTTTATTGTTTGAATCATCAAACATAAATTTCAACAAAAGCCACCAAAATTGTGCCAAATCCTAACCATCTGAAATTTGCTTATTGAGTGAGAAAAACATTGAAATGCATTGCACACCCTCCTGCTCCATGCTGAAAGGTTGATTATACATGTTTAGTAATTTTTACTTCTAGGACTTTATTTTAAATGTAACATGCATCTATTTGTGCCTGGCTTTATGGCTTGTACAGTGGTGGGCTGAAAATTAACTTTCTACCCTGGCTTCAGGCATATAGTTCGAAGCAAGACATGGTTTTCAATGAGTTTCCAGCATATCAATGACCTACAGATTCAACCATTTGAAATGCCACTGAAATGCAGAAATGCCTTCTAGGTTGGAAAAGAGATGCAGTTTTTGCTGTCTCTCTTCGTCCTGTTTATACATGTCTCAGTACTCACTTATTTCCATGTTGCTTCTTCTTTCCCAATGTTAACACCCACCATGCGATACAGCTATGTTGTGGAGTTGAGAGCAGCAGAGAGCCTCACTCAGAAGCTGATAGCTGCATTTACACCAGAGGCATTGGGATTGAGAAGGGTTTTGATCTGTGGGACCCACTTCAGACCAAGATACCTCCATTAATATAGATTCAACTTGGGACAGACTTCGATGGTTGGTTCGAGGTCCAAGGTGTGAGGCTGAGGCTGAGGGCCGGAAGCGGGACTTTGACAGTTGGAGATTGAGCCCCATGCTGGAAAAGTAATGCCGAATGTGATGATGAGGGACATGCCCTAGCATCTAAAGTGGTGGTGAGAGCTAGCAGCCTCAGGTCTCGCAGAGAGTGGGCCAAAGTGGAAGAGATCAAGCCCTTGTAGGGAGTGTGAGTTCAGCATAGCTTAGCACTTAAGAGAGACTGTTTAACATATAAGTTTGTTTCTTTATTTTTCTATTTTATATTAAGAAGGATTATAATGTTTAACTTTTAACTTTGGTCATTTATTTTTCTACTTTATAGTGAGAGAAGCTAAGATTTTGTACCTTAGTACTTTTGTACCTAAGATGGTTGGTCAGACAGCATCCAAGGAGCAGGAGAATCAACGTCAGGACGAAGGCATTATGCTCAAAACATCAACTCTCCTGCTCCTCAGCTGTGCTTTTCCAGCACCACATTTCTTGACTCTGATCTCCAGCATCTGCAGTCCTCACTTTCTCCTAGTTGAGTTCTGTATCACCAAATGACCACTAAAGGAAATGTTTAGATTAGATTACTTACAGTGTGGAAACAGGCCCTTTGGCCCAACAAGTCCACACCGACCCTCCGAAGAGCAACCCACCCAGACCCATTCCCTTACATTTACCTCTTCACCTAACACTACAGGCAATTTAGCATGGCCAACTCACCTAATCTGCTCATTTTTGGAATGTGGGAGGAAACCAGAGCACCCAGAGGAAACCCACGCAGAAAAGGGGAGAATGTGCAAACTCCACACAGACAGTTGCCCGAGGCGAGAATTGAAGCTGAGTCCCTGGCGCTGTGAGGCAGCAGTGCTAACCACTGAGCCACCGTGCCGTCCACTGTGACCTTTAGTGATTGCAAATAAGTTTCAGGTTGAACTATTATAGCTCACTCCGTCCAAAAGCAGAGAAATCCATCTCTTTTGTTATTGAATGAACAATGGATTAAAGCATGTTAGTTATTCTTAAACATTTGTATTTTTTACAATAATTTATGCTATTTCAAGATTCAGTTCAGATGGATCAGAACCTGCCAACAAATGGCCTTAGATATCTTTCAATTTGATTTTATTTGATTTATTGTTGTCACATGTACCTAAGTACTGTGAAAAGCTCTTTGGATGCTGGCTGACCAACTGTGCTTTTCTAGCACCACACATTTTGACTCTGATCTCCAGCATCTGCATTCCTCACTTTCTCCTATCTAAGATAGCATCAGGAATGGTGACATTATACACTTTTCACTGTCATCCTATATCCCTGAAATTGAGTAAATGTGACAATAAAGTCTAAATCTAATTTTAATTCTAATCCTAGTTCTACTGGGTCCTGTGAAATAATGGCAGGTTCAGGAAGGGACCTCTGTTTTTATTGTAGGAAAGAGAAACTTGATGTACCTGCATTTCTATATCAGGATACAACTATTCCTGGCACATGACCCAAGATTCAAGTCAGTATCCTGTGAAGTTCTAATGCTTCTAAGATCTTTGCTAGAATTGCCTAGAAGTTTGAACTTACAAAAGACAACCTCTCTGCTCACCGAGGCTCTCTGTAAAAGTCTCCAACTCGAAGTTACTTACACATGTATCTGGGTGGCTACTCAGAAAGTATCAGACAGATTTAATCTTTGCCCAAGTCTAGATAATTACATAACTAACTCTCTGCAAGCACTCACACTGACCCTTGTGACTAATCCCGTGAGTCCCTGACTAACCCCTGACCAAATCTGATCTGACTACCCCCTATCCCTGATGATAACTGCCTGACCATACAATTACACCTCCCACATGAACTGACTAACCCCTGACCTAGCTATCCTTCCCAATAAGGTCAGTCTAATGCTGTAAAAAGGGGACATGATTTGTCTTCCCCACCTTGACTGTGATGTGATTTTCCACACCAGAAGATCCAAATGAAAATTACCTGCACTGCTCATAAAGTTTTAGTGGAGCAGCTATTGATGATCTTTGTTGCTCCTCTGAAGATCAGAGCTTCTGTGTCATTGCACCTTGTGCTCTATGATGGGAGCTGTATTGAAAGCAATGGCAGCGTTACGAGCCACTATCCTAGTTTTCCCCATTCAGACACACGAATTAGGCCATCTTTCAAGGACACAAGTTCGACCTTGCTTAAGGCCTTTCTGAGCATCCAGAACATAAAGATAAGCATACTCTGCCATCGGAGAGTACAAAGTGAAGTCAACAGTGCCTCTTTAAAGGTGTCATGGGCCTTAAGGTCTGTCAGAGGAGCTGTTTCCTGGAATAGCAATATACCCTGTCTTGGTGAAGTCCAGTGAGGACTCATGGTGACGGCAATGTCAGTGAAGGTGAGACGGCGCTGGGGAAGGGTGACTTTTGTTCCTGCAGCGTAATGAGGGGCCCTGTGGTTGGCCATTGGCTGAGCACTTAACAAGAAGGACTGTGAAGTTGAATTTTATTTCTTTTTTTGCTTTTTGATTTATGTTTCTGTGTTTTAAGATGGTGCCAGAAAGTGGCGATACGATACGAGACTTTTCTCTGTAATTTGCAACAAAATATATAAATCAAATCAAATCACACAATTAATCTTTGTAGAGAAGACCCCGCCCAGTTTATGGAAATTAGGGATAGGTGCTATGCCTGTCACTGGCGAGCTCTTGAAAAGCTTTGTGATAAATACACAATGCTCCTGCATCCATTCCCCAGATCTTATCAGAACTTGTCACTGCCATATTGAGATGATGCTTTGAGAGACAGCAGCATATCTGATCATGCCTAGACTTTGCATTGATGCACAAGACCTTAACCATGAAGGGCAGACATGGATTATATAAAGAACCAGGAAGTAACAGATCCAACCTCAGCAAATTGCAGCCTCTATGTTGTTTCTCAATGTAGCTCTCTCTACATAAGACACTTGTGTGCACAGGCAGTATAAAATCAGATGTTCTTACCTGTTGATGCTGGTTGAAATTTTCATGCCATGGATCAGAAAAAGAAATGAACTAATCCTTGTATTATGGTTAGTAGATGTTTTACAATTGCAATATTTAAAAGGCATCTGGATGGGTATATGAATAGGAAGGGTTTGAAGGGATATGGGCCGGGAGCTGCGAGGTGGGACTAGATTGGGTTGGGATATCTGGTCGGCATGGACGAGTTGGATGAATTGTTTCCGTGCTGTACATCTCTATGGCTCTATGATTCAGGGGAAATCAATGTAAGTCAAACACAGAATTCTATTGGGCTCTCCTGGCTTGCTGGCTCACTTGGTGGGAACAGATTCAATGAACTTCTTCAAACAAGAGTGAGACCTTTTCTAGCTGGAATGGATAGCTCTTGGTATATAAGAGTAGGCCATTCATCCAGCTTTAAACGAGTCAATTTTTAGACTAGATACTGCCTGGTGTCATGTCTGTTGTTTTGTGCCTTTATACAACTGGCTCAGTGAGACACCAAGGGGTTTGTGCTCATTCCTTTCTCTAGCAGTAGCAGCCTCAAAGTGACTGGAATGGCAAAAACTTGAGGTGGATCTTTTCCATCTCGAAACCATGATGGAGATCCATAGGTGATGATGTCATTTCTGTCATGCTCTTATGCGACGATAGCATCTATGCACATCACAGGAGTTATCTGGTCTTAGTGACCTCCAGCACTGGCCACTCTAGTCACTTTTATGTTGATCAGGGTTACGTTGGGTCTTCAAGACGTGCTTGATTTCCAGAGTGTTTTAGAGGGCCATGTTCCAGGTTTAGCTCAACCCCCCAAACTGGATTGTTTGTTAAGTCTCTCATCTTTTAGAATGACCATGTTGGTTTCAGTTCTTTCATATGTAAATCGCAAGCTCACACCTTAAATGTATTATCTGGGCTGACATGATCCCAATTGTTAAAGTTCACTTGAGAATGTAATGGTTAAAAAAATGTTGCGATTTACATATGAAAGAACTGAAACCAACATAGTCATCCCGTATTCCCAATTCCTCCGCCTCTGCCGGATCTGCTCCCAGGAGGACCAGTTCCACCACAGAACACACCAGATGGCCTCCTTCTTTAGAGACCGCAATTTCCCTTCCCACGTGGTTAAAGATGCCCTCCAACGCATCTCGTCTACATCCCGCACCTCCGCCCTCAGACCCCACCCCTCCAACCGTAACAAGGACAGAACGCCCTGGTGCTCACCTTCCACACTACCAACCTTCGCATAAACCAAATCATCTGCTGACATTTCCGCCACCTCCAAACAGGCCCCACTACCAGGGATATATTTCCCTCTCCACCCCTTTCCGCCTTCTGCAAAGACTGTTCCCTTCGCGACTACCTGGTCAGGTCCACGCCCCCAAACAACCCACCCTCCAATCCTGGCACTTTCCCCTGCCACCGCAGGAACTGTAAAACCTGCGCCCACACCTCCTCCCTCACCTCTATCCAAGGCCATAAAGGAGCCTTCCACATCCATCAAAGTTTTACCTGCACATCGACTAATATCATTTATTGTATCCGTTGCTCCCGATGCGGTCTCCTCTACATTAGGGAGACTGGGCGCCTCCTAGCAGAGCGCTTTAGGGAACATCTCCAGGACACGTGCACCAATCAACCACACCGCCCCGTGGCCCAACATTTCAACTCTCCCTCCCACTCTGCCGAGGACATGGAGGTCCTGGGCCTCCTTCACCGCCGCTCCCTCACCACCAGACGCCTGGAGGAAGAACGCCTCATCTTCCGCTTCGGAACACTTCAACCCCAGGGCATCAATGTGGGCTTCAACAGTTTCCTCATTTCCCCTTCCCCCACCTCACCCTAGTTCTAAACTTTCAGCTCAGTAACTGTCCCCATAACTTGTCCGGACTTGTCCTACCTGCCTATCTTCTTTTCCACCTATCCACGCTACCCTCTCCTCCTTGACCTATCACCTTCATCCCCTCCCCCACTCACCCATTGTACTCTATGCTACTTTCTCCCCACTCCCACCCTCCTCTAGCTTATATCTCAACGCTTCAGGCTCACTGCCTTTATTCCTGATGAAGGGCTTTTGCCCGAAACATCGATTTCGAAGCTACTTGGATGCTGCCTGAACTGCTGTGCTCTTCCAGCACCACTAATCCAGAATCTGGTTTCCAGCATCTGCAGTCATTGTTTTTACCTAGTCATTCTAAAAGATGAGAGACTTAACAAACAATCCAGGTCTTTTTCAAAATATAATTTCAGTTACATCACAATGTAATCATTTGCTATAAATTCTATGTTTTACGATCTTATACTCCACAACCACCTAATGAAGGAGCAGCATTCCGAAAGCTAGTGTGCTTCCAAATAAACCTGTTGGACTATAACCTGGTGTTGTGTGATTTGTAATTTGCTGAGTGATCGAGTGAGTGAGTGAGTGGGAGTATTTTTAATCCAGGTTGCATAAGACATTATTCTCTAAAGGTTTTGATAAAGCTTGAATCAGCAACATAGGAACTTGTATTTATATGAAACCTGTTCCCAAAGTAGTTGACAGCCAATGAATTATATTTTAAATGGTGTAATCAAGGCAGGATTGCAAACGTGACAGGCAACAAAGAAAAAGATGTGCATTTCAATAGTGCCTTTCATGACCACCAGATGTCTCAAAGTGCATGACAGACAATTAAGTTCTTTTTCTGAAGTGTAGTCACAGTTGTAAAATTACGTTTAATTGCAGCCATAAAATTTGCTTACAGCAAAGTTACTTGTCGGATAATTGTTAGCTGGCACACAAGGGAAAACTCCCCTGCTCATCCTTGAAATAGTGTAAAGAGATCTTTAACATACCTGAGAAAGCAATGAGGGCTTTGGTTTAAAAATCTCATTCAAAATGCAGAAACTCCCACAGCACAGCAGTAACTCCATATTGTACTGGAGAGCCAGCCTAGATTTGGTGCCATTGATTCAGAAATGATTTCAAACCATAACTGAAAAGATCCCACATGGTTGACAACCAAACCACCACTTTCAACATTCACTCCCTACACTACTGACATACAGTAGCAGCATTATTTACCATCTAGAAGATATACTGCAGCAACTCACCAAAGCTTCTTTGATAGCACTTTCCAAATCTATGATCTTTAACACCCAGAACAATACAGGCATGGGAATACCATCAAGGTTCCCTCTGAACCATATGCCATGCCAGCATGGGAAATCATGTCTCACAAACTTGACTGAGTTTTTTGAAGAAGTAACAAAGAGGATTGATGAGAGCAGAGTGGTAACTGTGATCCATATGGACTTCAGAAAGGCGTTCGACAAGGTTCCCCATGGGAGACTGGTTAGCAAGATTAGATCTCATGGAATACAGGGAAAACCAACCATTTGGATACAGAACTGGCTTAAAGGTAGAAGACAGAGGGTGGTGGTGGAGGGTTGTTTTTCAGACGAGAGGCTTGTGACCACTGGAGTGCCACAAGGATCAGTGCTGGGTCCTCTACTTTTCATCATTTATATAAATTACTTGGATGTGAGCATAAGAGGTATAGTTAGTAAGTTTGCAGATTACTCCAAAATCGGAGGTGTAGTGGACAGCGAAGAAGATTACCTCGGATTACAATGGGATCTTGATCAGTTGGGCCAATGGGCTGAGAAGTGGCAGATGGAGTTTAATTTAGATAAATGTGAGGTGCTGCATTTTGGGAAAGCAAATCGTAGCAGGACTTAAGACACTTAATGGTCAGATCCTAGGGAGTGTTGCTGAACAAAGAGACCTTGGAGTGCAGGTTCATAGCTCCTTGAAAGTAGAGTTGTAGGTGGATAGCATAGTGAAGAAGGTGTTTGGTATGCTTTCCTTTATTGGTCAGTGTATTGAGTACAGGGGGTGTGGACATTAGTTAGAACTCTGTTGGAAAATTGTGTGCAATTCTGGTCTCCGATCCTATCGGAAAGATGTAGTGAAGCTTGAAAGGGTTCAGAAAAGATTTACAAGAATGTTGCCAGAGTTGGAGGATTTGAGTTGTAGGGAGAGGCTGAACAGGGTGGGGCTATTTCCCCTGGAGTGTCGGAGGCTGAGGGGCGACCTTATTGAGGTTTAAAAAATCATGAGGGACATGGATAGGGTAAATACACAAAGTATTTTCCCTGGGGTCGGGGAGGCAAGAACTAGAGGGCATGGGTTTAGGATGGAAGGGGAAAGATATAAAAGAGACCTAAGGGACAACGTTTTTGTGCAGAGAGTGGTTACGTGTATGGAATGAGCTGCCAGAGGAAGTGGTGGAGGCTGGTACAATTGCAACATTTAAAAGGCATCTGGATGGGTATATGAATAGGAAGGGTTTTGAGGGATGTGGACCAGGTGCTGGCAGGTGGGACTAGATTGGATTGGGATATCCGGTTGGCATGGACGAGTTGGACTGAAGGGTCTGTTTCTCTGCTGTACATCTCTAGATTCTATGACACTATTCCAAGATTTGCTTTAATTTAATTGTCTTCTTTGCTCCCTCCTTCTTCTTCTTAGACTGTCCTTTGAGACTGAGGATGACTTTCACTCTGAAGTCATGGGTACTGAGGTGACTTACTGGGTCCAATGCTAGATGCACAGACCCATGCATTGGTGAGCAGGTGGTGTTTCCAAAGGTGAATGAGTGACATGTTCAATTAGAGAACTCGGTTTGGAGAATGGACCAAAAAGTGACCTGAAGTCTATAGGAGCTACAAAACCACTTTGGATTAAAGTGTTTTCACAAGTTTTGGTGACGTTAACCTTTTTTTAAACCCCACAATAACACTGGCTGTGGCCAGCCAGCAAGAGTCGGGGACTTTATCATGTTTTCCCCAATAAACACGTAATTGTGATAGTTGGCAAAAGACAGTGGTCAGTGGTTGTGTCAGTGATGGAATACTCATCTTAACCTATGCAAGCCTGGGCACCTTGTCTCTTGATTGAAGTCTAACTTGTGTCTTTCCTTCTTGCTGATATGCGTTTAGTATCTTCATTTTAGACACTGGGAAGGGGGAGGGGGGGGGTTCTAAGTTCATAATTCCTTACTGTTTATTCATCATGATTGATAACATAACAAGATTGATACACATGCCCTGTTTCACAGCAACTTAGTGAGACATGTTTTACAGTCGTTACTGGTTAAAATACTTGTTAAAGCCTCCCTCGAGTCAATGAAACAAGGACACTTAAAACATCCATTTAAGTCCCTTTCATCACTTCTCAACATGTCACAACTTGTACAATAGTGTAACTAACATTCGATGGAGCTTAACTATCACACTCACTGCAGCTTTGTTGAAAATACAATACACCTTTAACCAATGTACTTCAGGATAAAAACCGAATGAACTGCGGTTGCTGTAAATCAGATACTCAATGATAACAAGAGGGCATAACTTTAAGGTGAAAGGGAAGAGGTTGAGAGGGGATTTGAGGAAAACTTTTCACCCCGAGGGTGTTGAGAATCTGGAATGCGTTATTTGGAATGGAAACCTCACAACCTTCAACAACTACTTGGATGAGTATTTAAAATGTCACAACATTCAAGACTGTGGGCCAAGTGTGAAAAAGTGGGACGAGTGTAGATTTGAAGTGGTTTTGTCAGTACAAACTCAATGGACCAAAGGGCCTTTTCTGTATTGTATAATTCTATGATTCGATGATGATACAGAAACTAAACTCGAACAAAAAAATCTATTTTAAAAGAAATGAACACCAAACTATAATCACCTTTCCTTCTGAACTCCCTTGCTGTAACTCTAACCATTAAGTAAGAAGAAATCTCCCTTTTCTAGATCATGAAGTGATTTTCCCTTTCAGTCTGTTTAGAAGAGGTTTCTGGCCATATTTATGAAATTATTTGCATTGTTACTTCTCCTTTCTTCTGTTTGATTCACCTTAGACATATTGAAATCCTCCCCCCTCCCCCTTCCACCATCATCTCAGATCATCATTCCCTGCAAGTCTCTAACTTGTCAGAGTTTTACCTACCTGTTCCTACCTGTGATAATTAAGTTGTTCTCATAATGTTACTAATTTTTACCCATGTTGCCTCTGCCATCACATCTCCTGTAGTAACTGTGTTGTTGACAATTCTAGATGATTGTGAAGTCTTACATTAACATTAAGATATACATAGACTCTTAGGATTTTTTAAAAACAATTATTTATTTATACAAAGTTAACTACATACAATATACTCAATGTGAGATCTAAGGGAGTGTTCCTTCACTTCAGCCATTTGTCAGTTATTGTCATGGGAATGGTAGTTGTTGGATGATAATATTAGCAATGACATGGAGCCTATATTGACGATCAGCTGTTAGCCTGATTGCATTTAATTGACAGCTCCGTCAAGCTTTTATCCAATACAATTATATATATACACACACGTATCTTCCTACAGTAACATTTACATAAGACATATATTATACCATTTCTTAATAATAATACAACTCTTATGCTTCACTTAACTAAAACGTATCTTTGTAAAATGCACTAAACATTCATAGCACTACAATCAGAACATGTTAAATCAGCTATATTTCTGTGTTTCTAAAATTAATTCTTTTGTTGCATATATCCCTGTTTTCAAAAATGTAGACCCAAGTCTTTTACCAAACAACATATTTGTTTCTGTCATTCCATTCTCCTGCATATTTAATCACTTTATTGTCTTTGCACTTTTCCCCTTATCCTACAAAGTATCAATTACCTCCTGCCTCATAATCAGAAATAACCATTTGCTCATGCATCTGTCATTAATTAGTCCAATCCTTCCAAATGTAGCTTCAATTAACTGCAAGAATGGCGCAGTAGCCTCAGAGATAAAATGGTTCATCAACTTTCATAGAAACACAGAATTCCTCCAGTGTGAAACCAGGTCTTTCGGTCCATTGGGTCCACACCGATCCTCTGACGAGCATCCCACCCAGACCAACTCTCCTACACTATCCTGGTAACCTTGCATTTTCCCATGGCCATCCTGCACATCCTTGGTCACTATGAACAATTTAGCATGGCCAAACCACAATACCTGCACATTGGAAGAAACCTGAGCACCTGGAGAAAACCCACACAGACACTGGGAGAATATGCAAACTCCACCCAGACAGTCGCCTGAGATGGGAATCGAACCAGTCACCCTGGGGCTGTGAGGTTGCAGTGATAACCACTGAGCCACCATGCTGATCCCAAGTTTAATTTGCAATTTTTGGCGAAACTGTTAAGAAATAATAAATAATATGGAATGCAAAAATGGTCAAGATCTAAATTCAATATTAATGAAAGCGTTGGGTTGAATTTTGCTGACAGAGTTGGGAACCAGGATTTGGGACTGTTTTGAGTTCTGAACTTACCTCTGGTTAAAGTAAAGACTGATGTAGGTGAAGCCCTTTGTGGACACGCAGCCTGGTTCCTGGTTGGATGGAGCAGGCTGCCAAAGCTGGAGGGCCCAAGCCAGCTGGAGGACCCGGCAGCTTCAGAGAAACATCCGGCTTCTGAAATATTGAGGAGGGTTCTTCAACAAGAAGGTGCCTTCCCAGCCAGTGCATAAAATGACATTTGCCTGACATACAACCCAGGTATTGAGGTGGTGCCTCTGATTGGGTACCCTCTACCAGGCAGTTGTTCTGCCCTTGATTGCATTCAAGAACTAGAAGCTGACTGGAAGATCTTCTTAAATACTCTTTAACAAGGCCTTTTAAATTTTATTTTTCATTTATTTGCCCATGGTAAGTGAGCATCACTGGCTGGCTAGCATTTTGTGTTGCCTGTCCCTAGTTGCCCTTGAGAAGGTGGTGGTGAGCTGCTTTCTTAAACCATTGCAATATAGGTTCTATAGGTTGATGCACAGTGTCATTAGGGAGGGAATTCCAGGATTTTGACCCAGCAACAGTGAAGGAATGGCAATATATTTCCAAGTCAGGATGGTGAGTCGCTTGGAGGGGAGCTCGAGCATGTTCATGTTCCCATGTATCTGCTGACCTCGTCTTTCCAGTTGGAAGTGGCTCTGGGTTTGGAAGGTACTGTCTAAGGATCTTTGGTGAATTTCTGCTGTGCATCTTGCGGATTGTACAAGGCCGCTGCTACTGAGCGTCGGTGGTGGAGGGAGTAGATACTTATGGATGTGGTACCAATCGAGCAGGCTGCTTTGTCCTGGAGGTGTCAAGCTTCTTGTGTGTTGTTGGAGATGCACTCATCCAGACAAGTGGGGAGTATTCCATCACACTCCTGACTTATGCCTTGTAGATGGTGGACAGGCTTTAAGGAGTCAGGAAGTGAGTTATTCACTGCAGTATTCTAACCCTCTGACTTGATCTTATAGCCACTGTGTTTATGTGGTAAGTCCAGTTGAGCTTCTGGTCAATGGTTACCCCGAGATATTGATAGTCAGGATTTAGTGACGGTAACACCTTTGACTGTCAAGAGGTGGTGATGAGATTAACCATTATTGGAGATGATCATCATCTGACATTTGTGTAGTGTCAAATGGTACTTGCTGCTTGTCAGCCCAACCCTGGTTATTGTCCAGATCTAGTTGCATTTGAACACAGACTGCTTCAGTATCTGAGGAGTCATGAATGGTGCTGAACATTGTGCAATCATCAACAAACGTCCCAAATCTGAGATTATGATGGAGGGAAGGTCATTGATGAAGCAGCTGCAGATGGTTGTGCCTAGGACACTACCCTGAGGAGTTCCTGGAACTGAGATTACTGACCTCCAACAACCACAACTATCTTCCTGTGTACTAGGTATGACTCCAACCTATAGTAAGTTTGCCCTCGATACCCATTGATTTCAGCTTTGCTAGGGATCTTTGATCTGAAAATGTGTTGCTGGAAAAGCGCAGCAGGTCAGGCAGCATCCAAGGAGCAGGAGAATCGACGTTTCGGGCATGAGCCCATCTTCAGGAAATCTTTGATGCCACACTTGTTTAAATGGGGCATTGAAGTCAAGGCTGTCGCCCTCACCTCAGCTCTGGAATTCAGCTGTTTTGTCCATGTTTGCACCAAGGCTGTAATGAGGTCAGGAGCTGGTGGAACCCAAACTGGGTGTCACTGAGCAGGTTACAGCTGAGCAGATGCTGGTTGATAGCACTGTTGATGACACTTTCCATCACTTTACTAATGATTGAGAGTGGATTGATGGGGTGGTAATTGGTCGGGTTGGATTTGTCATGCTTTTTGTGTACAGTACATACCTGGGTAATTTTGTGCACTGTCATGCAGATGCCAGTGTTGTAACTGACTGGAACAGCTTGGCTCAGGGAGCGGCAGGTTTGCAAGCTCAAGTCTTCAGTACGACTGCTAGAATATTGTCAGGGTGCAGAGCCTTTATAATATCCAATGTTTCTTGATATCACATGGAGTGAATTGAATTGGCTGAAGGCTAGTAATGCTGGGGACAACTGGCTGAAGACTGTTGTGAATGCTTCAGCCTTATTACAAACTGACTTGGAACCATATTACATATCTTTCACTATCCCCGGGTCAAAATCCAACATTCTCCGATTTTGATTTTTAAAAAAGTTCATTTTTCTGTTTAAGTGTATGTTAACTCCTCAAATAATTCTGAAATGATATCCAAATCTGGAAAGTCAATGGACCTTGGCCAAACTGACAGTGTATGCACAACTGCCGTCAATGCCGCTGAGCTAAGGAGGGAAAAATCTGTCTCATATGTAATCCATTAAAACACAACCTGCTGTACACCTGTGAGGGAGATGGAGGTACACGTGCAGGAGTATTTATCCTTCCAGTTGATTTCATAAACGCAGCCCAGCATATCCACAATTCCTTAAGAAGTAGTGCAAATAAGGGCAGTACTGCTCTTGGGAAACTGTCAATGTGCTATCCCCTGCAACAGGGCCTGTTGGCACAGAATTGTCTGTTGTGCAAAGATCACTGCATTCCTTACCTCTTTTGCTGATGAGTCATATTAGGCTGCTACAAGACACATCAGAAACATCACTCAGTGGATCTACATGCAATGCTTGTATTTAATAGAACAGCATAGCATAGAATACAACAGAACAGAATAGAATAGAAAAGTGAAACAAAATAGAATTGAATAGAATAGAAATTTATTGTCACGTGTACTTTTATATAAAAATACAAAGTTTTATAAGTTGCTCCACCAGCATCTACATCAAAGATAGAAGACATAGGGTCATAGAGATGTACAGCATGGAAACAGACCCTTCGGTCCAACCCTTCCATGCTGACTCGATATCCCAACCCAATATAGTCCCACCTGCCAGCACCTGGCCCATATCCCTCAAAACTCTTCCTATTCGTATACCCATCCAAATGCCTTTTAAATGTTGCAATTGTACCAGCCTCCACCACTTCCTCCGGCAGCTCATTCCATACACATACCACTTTTGCATGAAAAAGTTGCCCCTTAGGTCTCTTTTATATCTTTCCCCTCTCACCCTAAACCTACACCCTCTAGTTCTGGACTCCCCTGCCCCAGGGAAAATACTTTGTCTATTTATCCTGTCCATACCCCTCATGATTATATAAACCTCTATGAGGTCACCTCTCAGCCTCCGACGCTCCAGGGAAAACAGCCCCAGCCTGTTCAGCCTCTCCCTACAGCTCAAATCCTCCAACCCTGGCAACATCCTTGTAAATCTTTTCTGAACCCTTTCAAGTTTCACAAGATCCTTCCGATAGGAAGGAGACCAGAATTGCACACAATATTCCAACAGTGGCCTAACCAATGTCCTGTACAGGCGCAACATGACCTCCCAACTCCTGTACTCAATACTCTGACCAATAAAGGAAAGCATACCAAAAGCTTTCTTCACTATCCTACCTACCTGCGACTCCACTTTCAAGAAACTATGAACCTGCACTCCAAGGTCTCTTTGTTCAGCAACACTCCCTAGGACCTTACCATGAGGTGTACAAGTCCTGCTAAGATTTGCATTCACAAATTGCAGCATCTTGCATTTATCTGAATTAAACTCCACCTGCCACTTCTCAGCCCATTGGCCCAATTGATCAAGATCCCATTATAATCTGAGGTAACCTTCTTCACTGTCCACTACACCTCTAATTTTGGTGTCATCTGCAAACTTACTAACTGTACCTCTTATGTTCACATCCAAATCATCTATGTAAATGACAAAACGTAGTGGACCCAGGACCAATCCTTGTGGCACTCCACTGGTCACAGGCCTCCAGTCTGAAAAACAACCCTCCACCACCACCACCCTCCTCTGTCTTCTAACTTTGAGCCAGTTCTGTATCCAAATGGCTAGTTCTCCCTGTATTCCGAGAGGTCTAACCTTGCTAGCCAGTCTCCCATGGGGAACCTTGTCGAATGCCTTACTGAAGTCCATATAGATTGCATCTACCGCTCTGACCTTATCAATCCTCTTTGTTACTTCAAAAAACTCAGTCAAGTTTGTGAGACATGATTTCCCACCCACAAAGCCATATTAACTATTCCTAATCTGTCCTTGCCTTTCCAAATACATGTACATCCTGTCCCTCAGGATTCCCTCCAACAACTTGCCCACCACCGACGTCAGGCTACCACTTTAGCCAACCTCCAGTCTTTCGGCACCTCACCTGTGACTACCAATGCTACAAATATCTCAGCAAGAGGCCCAGCGATCAATTCCCTAGCTTTCCACAGAGTTCTAGGGTACACCCGATCAGGTCGTGGGGATTTATTCACTTTTATGCATTTCAAACATCCAGCACTTCCTCCTCTGTAATATGGACATTTTTCAAGATGTCACCATCTATTTCCCTACATTTGACATCTTCCACATCCTTTTCCACAGTAAATACTGATGCAAAATACTCATTTAGTATCCCCCCAATCTACTGCATGTACTTGTAAAACCCCTTTGGATTCTGCTCAATTCTATTGGCCAAAGTTATCTCATGACCCCTTTTTGCCCTCCTGATTTCCTTCTTAAATATATTCCTACTGCCTTTATACTCTAAGGATTCACTCAGTCTATCCTGTCTATACCTGACATATGCTTCCTTCTTTTTCTTAACCAAACCTTCTATTTCTTTAGCATTCCCTACACCTACCAGCCTTTTCTTTCACCCTAACAGGAATATACTTTCTCTGGACTCTCATTATCTCCTTTCTGAAGGCTTCCCATTTTCAAGCCGTCCCTTTATCTGCGAACATCTGCCCCCAATCAGCTTTTGAAAGTTTAGATTAGATTGCCTACAGTGTGGAAACAGGCCCTTCGGCCCAACAAGTCCACAGCGACACTCTGAAGAGTAATCCACCCAGACACATTTCCCTCTGACTGATGCACCGAACACTATTGGCAATTTAGCATGGCCAATTCACCTGACCTGCACATCTTTGGACTGTGGGAGGAAACCGGAGCACCCGGAGGAAACCCACACAGACACAGGGAGAATGTGCAAAGTCCACACAGAGAGTCGACAGAGGCTAGAATTGAACCTGGGACCCTGGTGCTGTGAGGCAGCAGTGCTAACTACTAAGCCACCGTGCTGCCCGTTCTTGCCTAATACCGTCAAAATTGGCCTTTCCCCAATTTAGAATTTCAACTTTTAGATCTGGTCTATCCTTTTCCATCACTATTTTAAAACAAATATAATTATAGTCGCTGGCCCCAAAGTGCTCCCCCACTGACACCTCAGTCACATGCCCTGCCTTATTTCCCAAGAGTAAGTCAAGTTTTGCACCTTCTCTCGTAGGTACATCCACATACCAAATCAGAAAATTGTCTTGTACACACTAAACAAATTCCTCTCCATCTAAACCCTTAACACTATGGCAGTCCCAGTTTATGTTTGGAAAGTTAAAATCCCCTACCATAACCACCCTATTAATTCTTACAGATAGCTGAGATCTCCTTACAAATTTGTTTCTCAATTTCCCTCTGACCATTAGGGGGTCTATAACACCATCCCAGTAAGGTGATCATCGCTTTTTTATTTCTCAGTTCCATCCAAATAACCTCCCTGGATGTATTTCCAGGAATATCCTCCCTCAGTATCTGTAATGCTATCCCTTATCAAAAACTCCACTCCCCCTCCTCTCTTGCCTCCCTTTCTATCCTTCCTGTAGCATTTGTACCCTGGAACATTAAGCTGCCAGTCCTATCCAACCCTGCGCAATGTTTCTATAATTGCTATGATATTCCAGTCCCATGTTCCTAACCATGCCCTGAGTTCAACTGCCTTCCCTATTAGGCCTCTTGCATTGAATAAATGCAGTTTAATTTATCAGTCCTACCTTGCTCTCTGCTCTGTCCCTGTCTGCCCTGACTGTTTGACTCGCTCCTGTTCTCAACTGTACCAGTCTCAGATTGATCTCTTTCCTCACTATATTATGATTTTAAAAAAGTAAAATTAAGACAAAATTCAACACAGTTCAAGTTACGGCTCCTGGGCTTGGGGAAAACCGATTTCAAAATGATAGAATATCCTGAGGATTCAGCTGGGATGAGGCTGCCATGTTGGGCTGCTGGATACTAGGCTGGAACCCTCCACTAAAGAAGACCGCCATGCTGGGCTGAGACCACCTTGCTGGGGCACCATCACACTGGGCTGAGACCACCCTTCTCCTCTTTCAGGTGCTCAGGCCTAGCTGCAGACCTGAAGCCTTGGCTTAGCCTGTGAGTCCGGCAGAGGGAGTCAGCCTGGGCCCTGTTCCTTGCTCACTTGGACACCCTGGACTACAGTGAAGCCGTGTTTGGCTTGTCCCAGTGTCGCCACTGCCAGAGGCCCAATAAAAAGGAAAACAAAAATAAAGGAACAAAAAAAAGATAAAGAGCAAAAGCAAGAAGAAGAAAAAAAAGAGAAAGAAAGCCAATGGAAGTGGATGAGCCCTGGGCTCAGCCCCCTGCTCTGCCACCATCTTGATTTGGGCATGTGATAAATGCTTTAGCATTGATCATCTTCCCTTTCAGGCATCCAGGAGAACCGCAAATGTGCTCTGTTGTTTGCACAGGTTGCTGGGTTCTACCAAGTCCATGACACCAGTCGCTGTATCTCAATATTTCTGTGCTCTAGTTGTTTATTCAGTAAATACAGAACTGTATTAAGGAACCTTTGAGCCCAGGTAGAAATCATTTTACCTGTTGCTGTGCAATCGTGCTTGGTTCTGTTTCTCATGAGGAAAGACACCTTTCTGTTAAAGAGTTGTCTAGAACTTTATGAATCAGCCATCTTTGGGTTTCTCGCCTTCTAGTTATCAGGCTGTCAATTGGAAATATGCCTAGTTCTGGCAGCTCACTGATCTGATTCAAGTTCAGGCTAGTGATGAAAATCACGCAGGGAGCAGGTGACTCTTTAAGGTGACCCTCTTCTTCCCCTGACCCACATGAACACCAAACGTTTGATGTATGGAAGAGAAAATCTACACCCTAAGTACCATTGCTGTTCACCTATCAATGCCACAAGGCCAATATATTGAATACCTCACTGATGAAGGGCACATTCTCAGAACTGCCCTGACAAATCCCAGGAGACGTTATCGGAGTGAGCCTGAAACCCATGCTCAAACCCCATAAAAACAAAAGTGTAATCAACATGGCTATCACTTCACAAAATGAGCTTAAGCTATTAAGAAACAGAAAAATGGTAGAGGAATTCAACAGGTCTGGGAGCATCTGTGGAGAGAAATCACAGTTATCATTTTGAGTCCAATGACCCTTCTTCAGAATTGGCATCACGGGACTTGAAATGTTAACTCTTGTTTTCTCTCCACAGATGCTGCCAGACGTGTGGCCTTTCACCAGCAATTGCTGTTTTATGATTGTTTCCGATCTCCAGTATCTGCAGTTAGTTCTTTCATTTTAAGATGAAGCAACCTTGATTGTTTTCTTTCACCAACTAAGTCATTCACTTCAAGGATAATTAGGGACGGACATCAAATGTTGACCTTGCTAGTGATGCTCACATTGCATGAAAGAATAAATAACACCCAAATATAAAAAGATGCATTCCCAGTGCCATCAGAGTTTTGTTAATGTGGGGTGAATTCCTGCTGTGTCATAGCTAAATGGAGGTGGCCACACAACAACATCCCAGTGAAGGCAGGTCTGATGGGTCAAAAAAGGGACTGGAATCAGGGAAGGCAGCATTCCCTGTCCCAATGTCTTCCCCAGAGAGGTTTTCTCCCTGACGCTCGCACTTGTGGATTTTCAAGTTTTTTAAACATACTTTGAGTGAGCTGGGGATCACTTGCCTATCTTAGCAGTGCTCTGCTCTACTATGATGTTACTAAGACTTCAGGTTTCTGATCTGTGATTGGACCAGAAAAACCAGGACCCTGCCTGTCAACATTGTTTGGAGACTGGGCCCACAGTGGTGGTCAATTCGGAAGGCCACACAGGATAAATAAGACTCGTATCCTATCAGTATATGCTGCAGACCCTGATTTTACCCTGACATCAGGGTCCTGATGCCCCTCCTAAAATTCAGAACAGAATTCAAGCAGGTAACACAGACTATGTAACCACAAAGCACTGTAGCTCTCACTGTCAGCGTGTTTCTGGATGATGCATTACCACAGCATCAGAAGCTTATTCAGTGATGTTGGAAATAATTATGAATACACACTTCAAAGCCTTTTCTCAGTAATGGAAAAATTCTGCAAACTCCAGACACAAGTGTTCCTCAACTCTGTGACATGGATGACTTAAAAATAACTTTTCACTGCCTCCAGTTGTGTACGGAGAGTGTAATCATTAGAATGTCAGTGCACAAAGTCACTGAACTTCATTTAAGTACCTTCAAGCCTGTTGAAAGCTAGCAAAAATACCTTTTAACCTCATAATCTAGAAAGGTGATTCACCTCGATTTTTGACCCTCAAAATTGACAAAGATCAGTACGAGGTTAATCGGCATTTTTAAAATTTGACTCTAACTTTTTGCAAGATTTGAAATGAACAACATGGTACATTAACAGAGAGAAAATAAGCAATTGTTTGGCTTTAAAGTTCCTGTTCTTATTGAATAGAGAAATAGGCTGTCCAAGATGGTGGCAATATAGCAGGGCTGCGTGCGGGCTCTAGCCCAGGGCTCATCCACTCCCAGCTGCTTTCTTTCTTTCTTTTTTTTCTGACGTTTGTTCTTTTTCTTCCTTTTTCTCTTTCGTTTTTCTTCTCTTTAGGGGGTTAGTTGGTGGCATCAGCGTGGCAGTGAAAGCGAGCTATGTATGGAGTATTGGCAGCTTCCTGGGGGTTGGAGGTAGTAGCAGATAGGGAGTTCTCTCGGTGTTTGGGAGGGGTGAGGGTGGCAGCGACAGCAACACTCCTCCAGCGATCAGAGGTGCCAGTGGTGACCGTAGACTCTTTGTGATGGTAATGCGAAAAAGACAACATCTGAGAGAAGAGCAGCTGCAGCAGCACTCTTGGCTAGACAGTGGCCTGGTCTGGCAGTGTCTCAGGATCATAGGGCCAAACAGCACAGAAACAGACCCTTCGGTCCAAACAGTCCAGACTGAACATTGTGCCACCTACCTGCTCCTGACCCATCTCCCTCCAAACCCGTCATATTCATGTACCTCTCCAAATGTCTTTTAAACATTGTAATTGTACCCACATCCACCACTTCCTCAGGAAGATCATTTCACATGCGAACTATCCTCTGTGTAAAACATTTGCACCTCATGTCTTCTTTAAATGCCTGTTCTCTCACCTTAAAAATGTGCCCCCAAGTGTGGAAATTCCCCATCCGAGGGAAAAGACAACTACCATTAACTCTATCTATACCCATCATTTTATTAACTTCTATAAGGTCATCTCTCAACGTCTTATGCTCCAGTGAACAAAGTCCCAGTCTATCCAGGCTTTCTTTGTAACTCAAACCTTCTATACCCAGAAATATCCTGCTAAGTCTCTTCTGAATCCTCTCCAGCTTTATAATATTCTTCCTGTAACCAGAACTGGTCACAGTCCTCCAGAAGAGGTCTCACCAATGTCCTGTTCAGCCTCAATATGCATTCCCAACTCCTATATTAAAGCACTGAGCAGTAAAGGCGAGCATGATAAACGCTTCTTAACCATCCTATTTATAAGTGACGCAAACTCCAAAGAATTATATACCTGAATTCCTAAGTGCCTCTGTTCTACAGCAATACCCAATGCCCTATTAATCATGTATAAGCCCTACCATTGCTTGTTGTACCAAAACACAAGACCTCGCACTTGTCCAGATTGAAGTCCATCTGCCATTTTTCAGCCCATTGACCCATTAATCAAGACCCCTTTGTAATCTTAGAAAACCTTCTTCACTGCCTACTATGGCACCAATTTTGGTATCGTCTACAAACTTACTAACCATGCCTTCTATATTCTAATCTAAATCATGTATATAAATGACAAACGAAAGAGGACTCAGAGCCAATCCCCTTGGAACACTGCTGATGACAGGCCTCCAGTCTGAAAAAATACCCCTCCACTACTAGTCTCTGTCTCCTGCCATTAAGCCAATTATGGGTTCAATTGGCAAGCTTACCCTGAATCCCATGTGACCTAATGTTACTAATCAGTCTACCACATGGAATCTTGTCGAAGGTTTTACAAAAGTCCAAGTAAACCATGTCTACTGCTCTGCCATGATTAGTCTTTTTGGTAACTTCCTCAAAATAAAACTCAATCAAGTTTGTAAGACACAATTTTCCTCGCACAAAACCATGTTGACTATCCCTAATTAATTCTTGCCTCTCGAAATATCCATAAATTCTCTTTTAAGATCACTTTCAACAACTTACCCACAACTGAAGTCAGACTCACAGTTCCCCAGTTTCTCCTTAAAACCTTACATATACAAAGATGCAACATTAACCACTCTCCAGTCATCAGATACCTCACCCATGGTTTTAGATGGGCCCTGGGGACTCCTGGTTGTAGGCAAGTGTGGATTTGGCATGGGACTCAGTGATAGCATCGATGAGGGGACCCAGCAACAAAGAGATGGTGCCTAAAGAGTGTCCACTCCTATGATGGTGGGTTTGGTGCATACAGTGGCAAAGTGGTGGCACAGTGGCAAAGTGGTGGCACAGTGTCATGTTGGTGAACCAACTCAGAGCTCATGGTGGATGCAGGGGAACAAAGATAGACCCTCTTTCAGTTATATCTTTCTATTCTTTTTATTCTTAACTTTATTCACAATGGCGCTGGATTGTGGTGATAGGTGAAAGTTCTCACTGTATTTCACTCTATTATTCACTGTAAAATGCAAGTGACAATAAAGCATTCAAATTCAAATTCAAATAGCTGTAGCACTTGATGTTTGAATTGTTGTGCTTAGGTTTTATTGTTAAGATTTAACAAAAGCCATGAAATAAATAATTGGAATCATGTTTTAAATAAAATTAATCATCTTTGCATTGGGGCCCTTTCTAATTTCATTACAAAAAAAAGCACAGGAGTTCTCCTCAGTGAATATCCCTTGTGTCATTATTTCATTGCTATCTGTAGGAGCTTGCTGCATGAAAATTAGCTGCTACTGTTCTTATCTTACATCAGTTTCGATATTCAACAGTGCTTCATCAGTGATAAGGACCTTTGGACATCCCAGGCCATAATTCACATTAGATAAATTCAAATCTTTTTTTTGTTTCAATGATCAGGCTGCTTTTTTTAAACAAATATAATTAACTGTTTGTCATTTTTATAAATGACTTAGACGCAGGAATAAGTGGATGGTTAGTAAGTTTGCAGATGACACTAAAGTCGGTGGAGTAGTGGACAGTTTGGAAGAATGTTACAGGTTGTGGGGGGACTTGGATAAACTGCAGAATTGGGCTGAGAGGTGGCAAATGGAGTTCAATGCAGCTAAATGTGAGGTGATGCACTTTGGGAAGAATAACATGAAGGCAGAGAACTGGATCAATGGAAAGATTTTTAGTAGTGTGGATGTGCAGAGGGATCTTGGAGTCCCTGTATATCGATCCCTGAAAGTTGCCACTGAGATTGATAGTGTTGTTAAGAAGGCATACGGTTTGTTAGGTTTCATTCACAGAGGGATTGAGTTCCAGAGCCGCAATATCATGCTGCAACTATACAAAACGCTAGTGCAGCCACACTTGGAATATTGTGTACAGTTCTGGTCACCATATTTCGGGAAGGATGTGGAAACATTGGAAAAGGTGCAGAAGAAATTTACCAGGATGTTGCCTGGTCTGGAGGGAAGGCCTTATGAGGAAAGGCTGAGAGACTTGGGTCTGTTCTCATTGGAGAGAAGAAGGCTAAGAGGGGATTTGATAGAGCCATACATGATGATCAGAGGATTAGGTAGGGTAGACAGTGAAAGTCTTTTTCCTAGGATGATGACGTCAGCTTGTACAAGGGGGCATAGCTACAAATTGAGGGGTGATAGATATAAAACAGATGTCAGAGGCAGGTTCTTTACTCAGAAAGTGGTAAGGGCGTGGAATTCCCTATCTGCCAATCTAGTCAACTCAGCCACATTAGGGAGATTTAAACAATCCTTGGATAAGCACATGGATGATGATGGGATGGTGTAGGGGGACGAGCTTAAAATAGTTAATAGGTCAGTGCAATATTGAGGGCCGAAGGGCCTGTTCTACAATGTATTGTTCTATGTTCTATGTTCTAACTCAATCCATTCTGCTAGCCCTTTTATAGGAAAGCAATTTTCCAATTTATTTCGAAAGTTTATTTCGAACAAATCATGGTTTTGACTCACTGAGGGAGAAATGTGTGTAGTTGCAGAAACTGACTCAGAATAGGTGTTGCACACAGTATGTACAACTGTGGATATCACTGAGGCCTGAGAAACGGATCTATGAAGTTATATGATTTCTCTACAGGCAGCAACTGTGACGTTGGGAAATTAATTCACTTTTAATGTCATGTTCGGGAGGTCCCGGGACACAGTGGTAGCACCCTTAACCTTTGGGTGCCAGAAACTTCAGGTCCGAGTCCCACAGCAGGACTTGTTGGTCATGGATGGTATGTTTGTCACTTGGCCAAGCAGGCTGGTTGTTAATTGTTCAATGTGTCTGGTGGCAGCTCATAGCAGCTGGAGAGTTCCTGGTCAGCCATCCTATAAAGGACAATGACAATCTGCCTCACCCACAAGGTGAACCAATCCAATTCAAGCCCACGGTCAACCATTGGAAAGGATGACAGGAGGAAAGACAGGCAGAATGTCAAATTGACGTGACAGTGGCTCCAAGGAGAAGAACAGGAGCCTCGGCTAGTACAGGCAGGTAATGGTCTCCTGTAGATTTATTTCTAATCAACCTTTTCAGAGGTGTTATGACACACCTCAAGAGCAGGAAGTGAACCCAGTTCTCCAGGTTCAGAGGCAGGGACATTACCAATATATCACAAAGACTCTAAATGTCAGCTCTTTTCTCTCTTACAGATACTGCCAGACCTGCTGAGATTTTCCAGCATTTTCTCTTTTGGTTTCACCTTCCCTGTAGATAATGGTGATTGACTTATGGCAGACGCTCTGGGAATTCAAAGATCACTGGCTTCCAAGTCTGTAGCAGATCCTGTTATGACGCAGATTGAGTAAGAAACGTTGCAACTTAAACATCCTACTAATGCAAATTTTTCACCAGAAAGAGCTGAAGAGGGAATAAATTTCTTGCTTTAATTTTTTTATTCATTCACGAGACAAGGTCATCACTGGCTAGGCCCACATTTATTGCCTATCCTTAATTGTCCAGAGGGCAGTTTGCCTGGAGTCACATGTAGGCCAGACCAGGTGAGCATGACAGTTTGTTTCCCTAAATGTCATTAGATTGGATTCCCTATAGTGTGGAAACAGGCCTTTTGGTCCAAAAAGTCCACACCGACCCTCCGAAGAGTAACCCACCCAGACCCATTCCCCTACATTTACCCCTGACTAATCCACCTAACACTATGGGCAATTTAGAATGGCCAATTCACCTAACCTGCACATCAGTGGGAGGAAACCCGGAGGAAACCCACGCACACACGGGGAGAATGTGTAAACTCTACACAGACATTGCCTAAGGCGGGAATTGAACTCGGGTCCCTAGCACTGTGAGGCTGCAGCGCTAACCACTGAGCCACCATGTGAACCAGATGGATTTTCCTCACAGTCGATTCATGGTTGTCTTTAGACTCTTAATTCCAGATTCATCACCCCCACCACTGGATTCAAACTATACCATCTGCTATTGCAGGATTTGAACATGAGTCCCCATGACCAGGGTAATGGATTAATAGTCACATGATAATACCACTCAAGCATTACCTCTCCCTAAATTTGAATGGGCATCAGCGGCTTTATGTAGTAACACTCGTCTTCAATAACAGAGCAAACAAACTGGTTTCTCTGCTGCTGAGGCATACGAATTTCAAAATTACTACGAAAGAAGGGTTGAAAGTTACATTTAAATTCATGAAGTGTTTAGCTGCGAAACCCCTGGGAACATATCAGAGTTAGCAGCTTTAAGCTTATGAGCAAAATGAATTTGCATTGATTAAAGGGAAAGAGGCAGCACAGACACAGAGTACAGGGAGCAGTAATGGTGAAGGTGAGGATAGGCAGCTTAGCTGCTGGGTAATGTGTCGAGGCTGACTACTGTAGGCACCACTGTCACACCCAGGCGAGCACCCTGTGGAAGACATCATAAGAGAGAACAGGAAAGGCAGTCATATCACTTGGGCTTCTTGTTGGATAAGCTCCTGATGCTTACGTGCGTATTTGTGGAATGAAGTGGGTCGTGTTTCACTTTTAGACGGTGATACATCATTATCATCTGGACATGTCACAACAGCAGGACAAGGTGCTTCCTGTGTAGAAAGGTTGAGAGTAGTCTCGGCCCACTCTGTGGCCACTGGTGGTGGTGAACGTGGACTTGGCAAGGACATCGAATAAGATGTGGTGGTGATGAATCCCAGCAGCTTCCAACCCTGTCAGAATTAAACAACGGGCAGTAAGGACCAAAGATGGCCCCAAGACTGCACAAAGTGTAAAAACAGAGTTGTTGGAACGAAGGCTGGTTTTCACGATGGACTAGACTGCATTCACAACTACATTGCCATTGTGCCGGAAGGACCTTAAATCTGGAACTACCTCTAATTATTTCCTCTACATATATTAATTAGCCTATGCAAAAGAACCTCCAGGACAAGTGGGATTTGAACCTGGACAGAGGTAAGAACACTATCACTGCAACACAAGACCCTTACCTTATGAAAGAGGGAATTTAGAAAGAACAAGAGAAGGGATGGTCGTTGATAGGGTGGAGGGCAGGAAAGATTAAGTGAGAAAGGGTTGCGTGGTATAAGATCACTGTGATGTGGGCATATGACTCCAGCAGGGTATTCGTACTTAATGTAACGATGCTTATATTACCCCCTCTAAACATAAGACACGGGTGATGTAGCACAAAATATTTAATGGAGATTTATGACAGCTCCAACAGTTACAGACACTTCAGTGTCGAGGCTGATAAGTTACTTGGTTACAAACAATAGCACACTTCCATCAGGTTGTCATTCATAAAGTAAGATGGAGTCAGCATTCTTTAATTCTTCAGATCATATGTTAGATACAGTGATGGTATTGTGAACACGTCTCAATGGGTGCATTGCACACATTGTGAGACAGAACACAAGAAAGGCAGTGGTAACAAACTAAGAAACGAAAGGTGCAAGTAGAAAAGATGTCAATGGCAGCTGACCCAGTATAAAGTAAAGGAATTAACAAAGAAGGAGAAAAAAGCAAACCAGCAATAAGAAAATACACAAAACCAAACAGAGGTTATAAGCTAAAATTGTCGAACTCCATGTTGACCTCAGAACATTCTAAAGTACCCAGTCACAAATTGAGATGCTGTTCCCCAAATGTGACCTTCATCAGGATCTATGATAGATCAAAGAATGAATGGTCAGAGTGGGAGCATGGTAAAAGATTAAAATGAGAGGCAACTTGGAGCTTGAGGTCATTCTTGGGACTGAACAGAGGTGCTCTGCAAAGCAGTCACCCAGTCTCTGGTTAGTATTCTCAGTGTCCAGACCACATTTTGAACAGAAGATACAGTATACTAAACTGAAAAAGACAAGAGTGGAAAAGCAGAATGAGAGATAGTGGAAGAAGCAAGATAATGGAATTTGAAAAATGCAGAAAGACAGAGTGGAAAATTAAGAATGAGAGAGAGAGACTGAGTAGAAATGGCCTGAGAAACAAAATGTCAAATGTGGAATCAGAAGTACATGGAGAATGAGACAGAGCTGTCAAAGACTGTGCTTAAGAGAGAGATGACTGTCATCTAATCTGAATTTGTACATTAGTTCTGTTATATACAGTGATTTAAATTATATTGCAAGTTATTTCAGTTTGGTTTGCAAAGTGCTGCACATATAAAGTGCAGTATTTCAACTCCAGCTTTCACACTGCTTCCTTGGGTAAACCATAATTCACTTAAACTTGTTTTACTTAGAAGTATTGTCTTCTAGGAATGCAATATCAACTTTAAGTCAAGACCACCCATGTTTTACACATATGAATGATGTAGGACTTTAAAGACTTCAATTAATTTCACTCCATCACAGGAGCTGAAAGATGTGTATAACTTTCTTAGTGAGATAATTATAAGCTCTTCTGAAAGCCTTAATGAATGTGGCTCACATGCAATTAAGTACTTATTTATTGCTAATGCATTTCCAAATGTGAAGTATAAGTGAAGGAGTGTGTTTCTCTTAGCTTGCAATTAGAAAGCAGTTGCTGAAAATGTGTTGCTGGAAAAGCACAGCAGGTCAGGCAGCATCCAAGGAGCAGGAGAATTGACGTTTCGGGCATGAGCCCTTCTTCAGGGCTGCCTGACCTGCTGCGCTTTTCCAGCAACACATTTTCAGCTCTGATCTCCAGCATCTGCAGTACTCACTTTCTCCATTAGAAGGCAGTTGTCTGTGTAAATTCAATATGAAAGGATTTGTTTATAAATGTCTGCAGAGGAGTTTTACCAAAATAGTAATCACCTTGGGTTTTGGGAAGTAAATGTTTTAATTAAAAAACATGGTTAGTTTGGACAAAAGTGTGAGTTTTTGCACGTTGTTATTTGTATTTGCAATTTTCTGCCAATAATAAATGTGAACAGAAGTGTCACGTTGAAACTCCTGGGGTTGGAGGTGAAGGGGGTTGGGGGGTGGGGGCGCTGAAAGATTTAACTGATATGTAACCATAATAGTTTTGTCATGCACATATGCAATCTACAACAGTGAAAATCATGGGCGTCCCTGTTCTAATTGTTATAATCCGCTTGGAGACCAGCAATCTGAGATTAATGAACTACCCAAACAAGCCCGATGGAATGTACCAAAGGATCAGATTTCAGATTTAATTCAAAATCAGCATAAAGTTAAGCATGCATTAACAATATGTGTTTTTTCAATAGGATTGATGAATTTAACTTCAATTAATCAACTCAACAAAGACAGTCTCCCAAAAATTCAAAATTTCCCACTTTAGCATCTGTAGCATTCAGTCACTGAACCCCACACTTCCGTGTATTTGCCAAGTAGGGATTCAATTTCTTTACTCTTGCCTGGAATTGTCCCAATGTTCCCAAAAAGACAGTCCAAAACAGATGCCCTTCTGGATTTTCACGACTCTTCTGGATTTCCACTGCCCCAATGTGATCACTTACTTTCTGCCCCATCTCCACAATTTCCTGGGTCACCTAACTTTTTATTGCATTTTTCAAATTGTTTAAAAATTAAAAGAAAGTTTGAGAGCCTTGCCTATATGTCCAAGGGACATCACTTGTTGCGTTCTGTCAATTTGAGTACATTCTCATTATTCCAAATCTCTGTCTCCTACATCCTAACCAATTCCTGCCCCTCCCAATGGACAGTCTTCAATTCAATGGCTCTTCTAGTTGTTAACAGTTTCTTGTGTGGAATTACATTGAATGCCTCTGGAAGTTCATATAAATAACATTCACACTAACCTTCCTTTTATAACAAGTTAGTTACCTCCTAAAACAAAAATCAATACATGTGTAGGCATAACATACTCAATAGAAATTCATGATCCCATTCCTTACTGTAAGCCTCACTCCCAGGAACTCTTTATTTCTCTCACAGTTTCCTGCAACATGTGGCTTTGCCACAAGCCAAGAAAATCCTTGGATATCAGGAGGAATGGAGTGTGGCCCAGGATGCAGCATCACACTGGCACATCATCCACTCGCACAGATACTGAGGCCATGTGGATGAGAACTGTCCATGAACAAGGGGTGATAGGGTTTACCTGTAGTGTGCAGGAGGACACATCTGTGAGACAGTGCCATCTGAGGTCAGCCGTTAGGGGACTATCAAGGTGAAACTCTGCTTGGCATTGAGGGAGGGCCTCAGAAGTATTGATTTGCGGCTTATAAATGTCATGAGGCCTTTGGGTAGAAAAACTCCATACATGTGAGAATGGAGCATGGAGCCCCACATGTAACAGATGTCAAGATGGTGGCACTGGCATGCTCTGGAATGTTAGCATTCCTGAGCCCGTATGTTCCAATTTGGCTGCATCCTTCTCTCTCTCTCTCTACTTTTCCATCTTTCTCTTTCTCTTTTCTTTTATCTTCTGACATCATAGGGAATCCGGTACAGTATCGGAAGGTTGTTAGCAGCTGCAGTACCCAGATCAAGGGCTTCAGGCTTTGGTAGGCCCAGAGCCTGGACTCCCGAACTCGGTGGGCCGTTGGGTCAGGCAGAGCGAGGCTACATCCTTTCTGCAGTATAAGGGTGCATTTGGCATGGACTGGAGGTGAGGTCCTGGCGCGGTCAGGAGGCAAGGATAAGCACAGACTGCTTGAAGGACTGTAATGCTGAACTTTTTATTTCTCTATTTTTCTAATTTATTCTTAGGTTTTGTACTTAGGTCTATTGCACCCAAGACGGCATGAAGGAATGCAATCCTCAGCTTTATATTTTTTCATTGTTCTCATTTATTCTTAAGATCCTGCACCTAGGTACCTTTGTACCTAAGAAAGCACGACAAGTGGTGACTTTGGAACTTTTCACTGCACTCATGTGAGTACATTTGACAATAAACCTAATTCTACTTCTAATTCTAATTCTCTCACCGTAGCCTGGATGAGTCATCTCACACTGAAGCACTGTTGCCTGTCATGTACAAAAGGAGCTAGGGCTGTGGCCAAGACCCACAACTAGATCCAACGTGGCTAAAGGAAATGCCAGCTGTGCCCAACAACAGAGGCCCTTTAGCTGGTCTAACAGCCCATCTGGGGATGAAGATATTTGAAAGACAGGAGATCTCTGTCACTTGCAGATGCCAAAGATCAGAGTCAAGAGTGTGTTGCTGGAAAAGCACAGCAGGTCAGGCAGCACCCGAGGAGCAGGAGAATTTATGTTTTGGGCATAAGCCCTTCATCAGGAAGGGCTATGCCTGAAACATCGATTCTCCTCCTCCTCGGATGCTGCCCGACCTGCTGTGATTTTCCAGCACCACACTCTCGACAGCATTCTCAGTAGCCTCGACCTCCCCAGTTTATCTCATGCGGGGAGAACTTGTGGTGTAGGTCTCAGTGATGATGGCTGCCCTATAGAGATACTAGTAGCGCAATCCCAGGTAGCCGTAACTAGGTCCCTTAGATATGTTGAACATAAATAGTTTATAACTCATGGAGACAGAGATTGAGGGTAAGGGGGTTATTTTCAGGATGGTAACCTGGATCTAGTGGAGTGCCACTGGGATCAGTGTTGAGTCTGCACTTATTTTACAACGTATATCAATGACTTGAATGAGCAAAGTGAATGTGCTACAGCCAAGTTTGTGGATGACAAAAAAAAATAGGTGGGACGGCAAGCAGTAAGGATGACACAAAGGGGGATATAGACAAGTTAAGCGAGTGGTCAAAAATTTGGCAGATGGAATATAACGTGGGGAAATGTAAAGTTATATGCTTTGGCAGGAAGAATACAGCAGCTGAATATTATCTTAATGAATAAAGACTGCAGGAAGCGACAGAAGCGACAGATTTCGGAATCCTTGTGCATAAATCACCAAAAACACTACCATCGAGGTTCTGGAGTCAATAGAGAAGTCAAATAGCATGTCGATTTTTATTTCAAAAGGTATAGGCTTTGATAAAGCTATATAAAGCACTAGTTGGACTAGACCTAAAATACTGTGAACAGTTTTGTATCTTATCTAAGGAACGATTTACTGGCAATGGAGACTATTCAGCAAAGGTTCACCAACCATTGAGGGATTGTCTTTTGAGGTGAGGTTGAGTAGGTTGGGTTTGTACTCATTGAAATTTAGAAGTATTAGAAGTGACCTTATTGAAATGTGTAAGATTCATAGGGAGTTTGACAATGTAGGTGCTGAAATGTTGGTTTGCCTTCTGGAAATGTTGAGGATAATGTCTAGGGCATAATCTCAGAATAAGACAGAGATGAGGAAGAATTTCTTCTCTCAGAAGTTAGTGGACCTGTAGAATTCTTTACTGCAGAGAGGTTGGAGGCTGGGTCATTAAGCATATTTAAGGTTGAGATAGAGAGAGTCTTGATCATTCAGGGAATGAAGGGATATGGGCAAAAGGCAGGAAAGTGGAATTGAGGATTCAAACAGTCAGGGCAGGCGGGGACAAGGTAGGACTAATAAATTAAACTGCATTTATTTCAATGCAAGGGGCCTAACAGGGAAGGCAGATGAACTCAGGGCATGGTTAGGAACATGGGAATGGGATATCATAGCAATTACAGAAACATGGCTCAGGGATGGGCAGGACTGGCAGCTTAATGTTCCAGGATACAAATGTTCCAGGAAGGATAGAAAGGGAGGCAAGAGAGGAGGGGGAGTGGCGTTTTGATAAGGGATAGCATTACAGTTGTACTGAGGGAGGACAGTCCCAGAAATATATCCAGGCAAGTTATTTGGATGGAACTGAGAAATCAGAAAGGGATGATCACCTTATTGGGATTGTATTATAGACCCCCCAATAGTCAGAATGAAATTGAGAAACAAACTTGTAAGGAGATCTCAGCTATCTGTAAGAATAATAGGGTGGTTATGGGAGGGGATTTTAACTTTCCAAACATAGACTGGGACTGCCGCAGTGTTAAGGGTTTAGATGGAGACGAATTTGTTAAGTGTGTACAAGAAAATTTTCTGATTCAGTATGTGGATGTACCTACTAGAGAAGGTACAAACCCTGACCTACTCTTGGGAACGAAGGTAGGGCAGGTGACTGAGGTATCAGTGGGGGAGCACTTTGGCTCCAGTGAAATAATTCTACTAGATTTAAAATAGTGATGGAAAAGGATAGACCAGATCTAAAAGTTGAAGTTCTAAATTGGAGAAAGGCCAATTTTGATGGTATTAGGCAAGAACTTTCAAAAGCTGACGGGGGCAGATGTTTGCAGGTAAAGGGATGGCTGGAAAATGGGAAATAAGATAATGAGAATCCAGAGAAAGCATATTCCTGTTAGGGTGAAAGGAAAGGCTGGTAGGTGTAAGGAATGCTGGATGACTAAAGAAATTGAGGGTTTGGTTAAGAAAAAGAAGGAAGCATATGTAAGGTATAGACAGGATAGATCGAGTGAATCCTTAGAAGAGTGTAAAGGCAGTAGGAGTATACTTAAGAGGAGAATCAGGAGGGCAAAAAGGGACATGAGAGAGCTTTGGCAAACAGAGTTAAGGAGAATCCAAAGGGTTTTTACAAATACATTAAGGACAAAAGGGTCACTAGGGAGACAATAGGGCCCCTCAAAGATCAGCAAGGCCGCCTTTGTGTGGAGCTACAGAAAATGGGAGAGATACTAAATGAGTATTTTGCATCAGTATTTACTGTGGAAAAGAACATGGAAGATGTGGACTGTAGGGAAATAGATGATGACACCTTGCAAAATGCCCATATTACAGAGGAGGAAGTGCTGGATGTCTTGAAACGCATAAAGGTGGATAAATTCCCAGGACCTGACTAATGCACCTAGTACTATGGGCAATTTAGCATGGCCAATTCACCTGACCTGCACATCTTTGGACTGTGGGAGGAAACCAGAGCACCCGCAGGAAACCCATGCAGACACAGGGAGAATGTGCAAACTCCACACAGACAGTTGTTTGATGTGGGAATTGAACCCAGGTCCCTGGTACTGTGAGGCAGCAGTGCTAACCACTGAGCCACCATGCCGCAAGGTGTACCCTAGAACTCTGTGGGAAGCTAGAGAAGTGATTGTGGGGCCGCTTACTGAGATCATCAATAGTCACAGGTGAGGTGCCGGAAGACTGGAGGTTGGCTAACATGGTGCCACTGTTTAAAAAGGGTGGTAAGGACAAGTCAGGGAACTATAGACTAGTGACTCTGACATCGGTGGTAGGCAAGTTGTTGGAGGGAATCCTAAGGGACAGGATGGACATGTATTTGGAAAGGCAAGGACTGATTAGGGAGAGTCAACATGGCTTTGTGCATGGGAAATCGTGTCTCACAAACTTGATTGAGTTATTTGAAGAAGTAACAAAGAGGATTGATGAGGGCAGAGCAGTAGATGTGATCTATATGGACTTCAGTAAGGCGTTCGACAAGGTTCCCCATGGGAGACTGATTAGCAAGGTTAGATCTCACAGAACACAGGGAGAACCAGCCATTTGGATACAGAACTGGCTCAAAGGTAGAAGACAGAGGGTGGTGGTAGAGGATTGTTTTTCAGATTGGAGGCCTGTGACCAGTGGAATGCCACAAGGATCGGTGCTGGGTCCTCTACTTTTTGTCATTTACATAAATGATTTGGATGCGAGCATAAGAGGTACAGTTAGTAAGGTTGCAGGTGATACTAAAATTAGAGATGTAGTGGACAGCGAAGAGGGTAACCTCAGATTAAAACAGGATCTTGACCAGATGGGCCAATGGGCTGAGAAGTGGCAGATGGAGTTTAATTCAGATAAATGCGAGCTGCTGTATTTTGGGAAAGCAAATCTTAGCAGGACTTATACACTTAATGCTCAGGTCCTGGGGAGTGTTGCTGAACAAAGAGACCTTGGAGTGCAGGTTCATAGCTCCTTGAAAGTGGAGTCGCAGGTAGATAGGATAGTGAAGAAGGCGTTTGGTATGCTTTCCTTTATTGGTCAGAGTATTGAGTACAGGAGTTGGGAGGTCATGTTGCGGCTGTACAGGACATTGGCTAGGCCACTGTTGGAATATTGCATGCAATTCTGGTCTCCTTCCTATTGGAAAGATGTTGTGAAACTTGAAAGGGTTCAGAAAAGATTTACAAGGATGTTGCCAGGGTTGGAGGGTTTGAGTTATAGGGAGAGACTGAACAGGCTGGGGCTGTTATCCCTGGAGCGTCAGAGGCTGAGGGGTGACCTTATAGAGGTTTACAAAATTATGAGGGGGATGGATAGGATGTATAGACAAAGTATTTTCCCTGGGGTCAGGGAATCCAGAACTAGAGGGCATAGGTTTAGGGTGAGAGGGGAAAGATATAAAAGAGACCTAAGGGGCACCTTTTTCACACAGAGGGTGGTACGTGTATGGAATGAGCTGCCAGAGGAAGTGGTGGAGGCTGGTACAATTGCACCATTTAAGAGGCATTTGGATCGGTATATGAATAGGAAGGGTTTTGAAGGATATGGGCCAGGTGCTGGCAGATGGGACTAGATTGGGTTGGGATATCTGGTCGGCATGGACGGGTTGGACCGAAGGGTCTGTTTCCGTGCTGTACATCTCTATGACTCTATTATCAGAGCAGCCACGATTTCATGGAATAGTAGTGGATGAGCTGAATGGGCTACTTCAGTACTGACATCTTATAGTCTTATAAAAGTGCAAAAATCTAGAAGGTGTCAATTTTTGTTTTCTTCCTGTGCCTAGTGACACATGAGTCAGATAAAGCACATTCTTACGTCTGTTTCCATAACTAGTTTTTCTGAAACAGAATTCTACTTATTCCCAGAGGCTACAGCTTAAGGGTGCAACTCTGAATCACACATGGTTGAATAGGAGACTCGCCTACACTTTCTGTCCACTCTTAGGTGCATTAGAAGAATTTATGGGTTGATATTGGTTTGACTACATTATGAGCACATGGTGTTAATATTAACGGATGAATGTTAATCATGTTATTGTAATGGAGAAATTATTTTAATTAGTTTAAACAGATTGACGGGGTTAATTCTGGAAATAGAGTAGGGACAAAATGGAGCATCATACAAACTCCTTAAGTATTCATCTGCAAATATTGTCAATAGTCTTATTCTGTTTCCCTCATCACTACTTCCAAAGGAATGCATTAGGAGTCTTCATATCTTGGGATGGGTTGTGGTGGGGGCGGGGGGGGGGGGGGGCGTGGTGGAGAAGAAAGGCAATGTCTTTCATACTTTTCTGTTGGGGATTCTACCTCACAGACATAGTGCCAATACAATGACAGGTGCCCAAGGTCATACAGTGCTCCACCAAAGATCAAGCTACTGCAGACTGTGATGATAATAGGTCCAGCCAATAGACTCATTGCTGTTTATGTGTTGGAACAAGCCCCATTTTGTCAATATGAAACAAGCACTGAAGGTAAGATTGTTGTTAAAATATGAAAAGAAAATTTGAACATTCCTGACTTTTGGAATTGTTGGCAATTCTGACTGAACCAGTATTCCTGACTCCTTCGCTCAGTGTCACTTCTGCCATGTGGAACCCTTTTGCCTCAGGTTTTGTGCCTCTCAACACACCCAACTCTCTGGCACCTATACTGGCTGCTGGTGACCCTGCTACTCCTAGCTTAACACAAAAGAAGAGTCCACTGTGTTATGCAATAATGCAGATGGACTGTCCTAATTCAATCTGTTAACTATTTGTGCATTGACTGGGAAATGCATCAGGTTCATAATCAGTTAGCTAATCTAGTCCAGAATTGTCAACACAAACACAGATCTATCCTCAAACATAAACAAACAAATTATTCATTCATATCTATACCTCGATTGTCCATTTCTAGTGTATATCCTTTGGAGTTGCTAATGAAACATTTAACTCTAATCTAATTGCTAACAAGATGCTTTACTTGTTCTTTTTAAAGGATAAATTCATTCCCATCTGATTTCACTTGGAGTCTGTTCCACTCACATACAAGTGACCTGTGTAAGAAATAAATGTTTTTTTAAAGGTCATTAACTTTACAATGGTCTCTCATGGTTTTGTGCTGATAATGCAATTTTTAAAAAAATTACAACTCGAATGAAGCAAAATCCATGAAGGAGGCACTTTCTTCCTCAAGAGATGTAGATTAGTAACTCTGACCCACGACACTCTGTAGAATGCTGAAGTGTTTCATTAGCCTTAGTTAATGAACAAGCTTATTGTACACATAATTGTGCAAATGTGGCTCCACTGTACAGCATGAATTTACTTTGTCTATAATGCTTGATGATAAATGGGATTTTATGCTCAATATATTCCAATAACATTAAACCACAAAGCCAGTGAGTCAAGCTTTTCTTGTGACTCACTGCTGAACTAAAGAAGCTTGTTACTTTGGAAGGAACATCAGATCAACTTTTTGCAAAAACACCCTCCTCCCATGATTCCTCCAGCTTTCTCCAAAAATAACTGCAGTTTTTGCTAAATCTCTCTCCAATCAGATAATCTGCTGCAACTTGAAGTGAGTTGATTTGTTTTCTCAGGGTTGAGCTGGTGGAAAACTTATATCAAGATTAGCCGTATTAATTAAAGGTCATTATAAAAGTAACAATGGAAAGCCAGGCTGAAATGTATCGGTGAGGCTATTACTCAACACTTGTGAAGCTGACGATCTGTGACTAATAATGACAACTGGTTTGTGCACCTAACAATCTGTTTTTACCATCAACTCTTGGGCACTATCCAACATCACACATACTGGTGAGACGGTTGTGAAATTAGCATTTGGCTAGTCGAACCTGATTTCTTGTAGATTGAAATACATTTTACTGCAGGGCATTGCGCAAGGGCACGTTTAACTATGCAATTCAGCATCTGGAGCTAATGTTTTGGCTCATTTAATAGACAACGTCGATGCGAAGGAGAAAAAGAATGTTCCTTTTTACGTTCACTGGACATAATAAAGATGGACCCTCCAAGTATTTGACCTCTACCCCCAACCTGTGACCGAGCATAAACATCGTGACAGGCAAATATTGTCACAAGTTCTGTTCACTCGATATCAACCAGCCTATTTAGCACAGGAATGTAAGGATCCCAGATTTTGGGATGGAAACTGCTCACATTTACATCCATTTCATGCATGGAAATAGCCACCAGCCCTCTACCCAAACAGCTCCTGAGAAATATCTCATGTCACCCTGGTCTTAGTTGGTCTGCAGGCATCCTGGGTGGATGTATAAAGCTAGCGTTAGACTACATATATGTGGAAGTGAGGGACTGAACTCTGTCCAATAAAGTGGCCTGCCTAAAGTGAAACCTTACTTTGTCCAGGAAGTTTTTGGTTTACCCACAGCCGAACAAGTGGCCATCAACTAAAAGCTAGGTACCTACCTGATTCCTGAAGAAGGGCTTATGCCCGAAACGTCGATTCTCCTGTTCCTTGGATGCTGCCTGACCTGCTGTGCTTTTCCAGCAACACATTTTCAGCACCTACCTGAAATATCAAAACATCAAAAGTAGGAGCAGGAGTAGGCCACTTGGTCCTTCGGGCCTGCTCCACCATTCAGTGTGATCATGGCTGATCCTCTATCTCAATGCCATCTCCCTGCTTTCTACCCCATACCCTTAAAGTGTTTAAAAACTAAAAATCTCTCTTTCTTACATGACCTCAGTGATTTGGCCTACACAGCCCTCCATGGGAGGGCATTCCACAAGTTCAGTGCTATTTGAATGAAGAAACTTTTTTCACTTCAGTTCTAAATTATCTGTCTGATATCCTGTTACCGTGTCCCTTGGCTCTAGATTCTCCAACCAGGGAAAACATTCTCCCTGCATCTTGTCTTTCCAGCCCTGTTAGAATTTTAAACATTTCAATCAGATTCCCTCTCATCTTTCTAACCTCGAGTGATTACAGGCCCAGTCAAACCAAGCTTTTCTCATTCGACAGCCTTGCCATCCTCAATATCAGCCTCGTAAACCTCTGCTGCTCTCCCTGCATCCTTTCTTATGAAAGGAGACCAAATCTGCACATTACACTCCAGATATGATCTCACCAAGAAATAAGACATCCCTAGTTCTGAATGCAAATCCTCTTGCAATGAAGTCCATTATGCCATTTGCCTTCCTAATCCCTTACAACACATGCCTGTCTGCTTTCATTGATTGGTGAATAAGGAGACCCAGATCCCTTTGTAGATCCACACTTCCAAATGTATCATTATTTAAATAATACTCTTCCTTTCTGTTTTTCACATCAAAATATATAACTTCACATTTAGTCATGTTGTACTGTGTATGCCAGATGTTAATCCACTCACTCAATTTGTCTAATCCACCTGAAGCCTCCTTGCATCCTCCTCACAACTCATAATCCCACCCAATTTTTTGTCATCAGCAAACATAGAAATGTTATGTTTGGTTTCCTCATCTAGGTAATTTATATATACTATGAATAACCGAAGCTGTAATATTGATCCTTGCAGTATCTAACTAGTCATTACCTGTCATTGGGAAAAAGACCCATTTATTTCCATTTTCTGTATCCTGTCTGTCAATCAACTCACAACCCATGAAAATATATAACAGCCTATTCCATGTGTTTTAAATTTGTACCCAAATATCTTATGAAGGACCACATCAAAAACCTTCTGAAAATCCAAATGTACCACATCCACTTGCTCTCCCTTATCTATTCTACTAATTACATTGTCAAAAGGCTCTAGTAGATTTGTTATTAAAGATTTGCCTTTCACAAACCAATACTGACTTTGTCCAATCATGCTAATGCTTTCAAAATGTTTTGTTACCACATCTTTTATAATAGACTATAGCATTTGATCTACATTTGAGTTGGACAAGTGATAATGCTCTGCCGAGCTCCATTTTGGAGAGCCTCCGCTGAATTGGCTTCTTGCTGTTCTCCTCTGTCCCATTCTCTCCAGCAGGTTACAAAGGACAAGGTAAGCAAGGTTGTGGAGAAAAGGACAAGAATTTAACATGTGTCTGTAGAATGGTTATACCTCATAAAATGGGTAGATTCTATTGCTCTCTAATGGTAAGATTGCTCAACTCTCTCAGGATTTGTCTGAGAGTCTTTCTGTTTAAATGGACTTCTCCAAAACCACATTTTCCTTGGGCTGTAATAAATCTGACAGACTTATCAATAATGACAGCAAGAATTTTTTTTTTGCCATTTCTGATTTCAAAGCTCCACAGTCACAATTTTCAATTCATGTGTAGGGATTATTAATAAAGTTATCTATGGATTCTCTTTTGAATTCTTTGGCTCAAACTTTCCTTCACAAGAATTGTATGTATTCTCAACTTAAAGTGGTCATCACAAGATGTTGGAACTTCTACGAATGAACTGTGTCCCCTTTTAGATTTTTGAAGTTTATAGCTTCCTCTGCTATAGCATTCACTGAATATACCAATATATATTTATTTGTTCACCTTGAGATTTAGTCTTTAATTTTGAAATCTGAAGAACTATTTTCTGCAAAATTTCAATCCTATGTTCTGTTTGGCTCATCTTGGATATTGCACCTTGATGGGAATATTTTGAAATAACTTTACAATAATAAAATATTACTGTAAAGTTATTTCAAACTTTTATCATACATTGGTAGCTATATGGGCAATGGCAACTAAATCTTCTCCCTCTAACTGCAAGTTCATTTCAAACAGGCAACACAGTTATCTGGATTCATGCTTTTCTCTGCAGAGAATGGTGTCAATCCCTATGACTAGACTGTCCCATACTATAAATACCATTCCTTTAAGCTCTCACCATTTGAATTACTTCCTGTATTGTGATGCTATTATCAATTTGTTCATCCATGCTACAGACCCCACTCTCATCTAAACAAGCTGACAGAACATCAATCCTATCAAGACATTGTAAAGACTGAGGCTCCTCCATTTCTGCCGCATTCACAGTCAATACTCTCGTATAATTAAACACTGGTCAAATCAGAAAATACTATCCTAAGAAATCTTTCTATCTGGTACAAAGATTCCAGGTAGCAATCTCCATCCCCGATATACTGCCTTCAGCCTCCAGCTCATAAAATCTGAACCAAAGCTACTCGGGTGAGTCAAATACTTACTGTGGCCATGTTTGCCCGAGAAAGAAACACTGAATTCAGGAGTGCCCATGGGCTGCAGCTGTAACATATCACCAATCCTGTCATGCTTAATGCACTCTCAGTAATTACTTAGTTATTTTGTCAATTATATATTTATTTACCTTACAACTGGTTGCTATATTATGTTAAACCAGAGGAATTGAATAACTCCCAGTCGGGCCGAACCAGATACTTTCCGGTAACAGAACAAATTCCTGGAGTCCGAAAAATACAGAAGCAAAAGAGCACTATTTTTCCTTCCTCCCCTAATTCACTTAACCTCCCAATTTCCAGGACTATTGTAGGTCGAACTAAGTTGGCTTGTTTTATATGCTCCTAATACAAAAGACCTGGCTGCCCCCAATTACAGAGGGGCCATTTTCATCTGCTTCTTTAATTAATTATTCCTATTTGCTTTTTCAGCAGAGGCCTCCTTAAACCTCTATTTAAAACTGGGAGCTCTAGAATTTAAACTGTAGATTTCAGGTAAATGTTAACTACAAACAAAAAGAGACACTATCTGGGCCTCTTGGCTATATGTCCAGCAGGAGGATCAGTTCCACCACAGAACACACCAGATGGTCTCTTTATTTTAAAGACGGAAATTCCCCCTCCCATATGGTTGAAGATGCCCTCCAACGCATCTCATCCATGTCTTGCACCTCTGCCCCTCCAACCGTAACAAGGACAGAACCCTCCTATTCATCGCCTTCCACCCAACCAACCTCCACATAAATCATATCATCCGCCACCTACAAATGGACCCCACCACTAGGGATCAATGTCCCTCCCCACCCCTATCTGCTTTTCGCAAAGACCATTCCCTCCGCGACTACCTGGTCAGGTCCACGCTCCCCAACAACCCACCTCCCCTCCTGGCACCTTCCCCTGCCACTGCAGGAATTGCAAAGCCTGCACCCACACCTCCTCCCTCACCTCCATCAAAGTTTCACCTGCACTTCCACACATCATTTATTGTATCTGGTTGCTCCTGATGTGGTCTCCTCTACATTGGGGAGACTGGACACCTTCTTGCAGAGTGCTTCAGAGAACATCTCTGGGACACCCGCACCAGTCAACCCCAGCACCCAGTGGCCGAACATTTCAACTCCCCCTCCCACTCTGCCGAGGATATGCAGGTCCTGGGCCTCCTCCATCACCACTCCCTCGCTACCCAATGCCTGGAGGAAGAACGCCTCATCTTCCACCTTGGGACCCTTCAACCTCAGGGCATCAACGTGGACTTCATGAGTTTCCTCATTTCCCCTCCCCCTACCTTACCCCAGTTCCAACCTTCCAGCTCAGCAACATCCCCAATGAGCTGTCCCACCTGTCAATCTTCCTTCCCACCTATCCGCTCTACCCTCTTCTCCAACCTATCACCTTTACCCCCACCTCCATCCAACTATTGTACTCTCAGCTACCTTCTCCCTAGACCCACCCACCCCTCCCATGTATCTCTCCACCCCCGAGGCTCCCAGCCTCATTTCAGATGAAAGGCTCCCGCCCGCAACATCGATTTTCCTGCTTCTCGGACACTGCATGACCTGCTGTGCTTTTCCAGCATCACACACTCTCGACAGCATTTTTATGTTAATGTTATCCTGCCTCATTACAGAATTACCATTAGTAGACATTAATCATGAGCTTCTGTTTCAATGGAGAGTTTGATGGCACAATCTTCTGTCCAGAGGCAACAATGTTATAAACTGAGACAAGCTCTGAAAGCTCTTACAGCTCTGAAAGCTGTTCAACAAATTAAGTTTTTAAAAAAATTTATCCATTCTTCTCCCTTCTGTGATACTGTGTCATGGTATGAGGTATGCTCTCCAGTTGCTTTCTCATGTTGGTATTCCTCATTTGTGAGCTGGGCAGTGGATGTTGGCAAGCTAGGAATTATGAGCAGCATCACAACCAAGACAAATGACCTGATGTCCATACACGTGCACTTGCCAATGAGGATAGCTGAATAGCAAACAGGGCCAGGAGCCCAGGGACATTTTATCATGACTTTATTCCTGGCAAAACAATGTTGGTTTGATTTGTAATACTCTAACATCTGCCCCAGCTAAGATAAACCAACTCAATCCAAACCAGAGGCAACCCAGAAAGCTTACTGGTCAATATGGCTCAGTTTTGGTCTCCATGTTTAAGGAAAGATACACTTGCTTTGGAGATAGAACTAGATTGGGTGCTGGAAATAAGAGGGTTGTCCTATGAAGAGAGGCTGAGTAAGTTAGGCCTCCACTCACTGGAAATAAAAAGAATGAGAGGAGATCTCATTGAGACAGATGAGAATCAGAAGGGGCTTTGTAGGGGAGACACAGAGAGGTTCTTTCCTCAGGTTGGAGAAACTAGGACATGGGATACAGTCTTAGCATAACAGCTCATTTATTTAGGACTTGAGTGAGCAGAAATTCCATCACTGAAAGGATTGTGAATCATTTAGCAGTCTTTACTCCACATGATTGTGGATGCTTCCATCAGTGAGTAGGTTTAAGGTTGAGCTGGACAGCTATTTTGTCACTCAGGTAATCAAGGGACACAGAGAGTGGACAGGAAAGTGGCAATGAGGAGGAAGGTCAGCCATGATTGAGTTGCACAGTGAAGCAGGCTTGAGGGGCTGTCTGGCCTGTTGCTTCTGTTTCATTCACCTTCTGCTTACACAAGTAATCTCTTCTTTAAGCACAGCCTTGCCGAGATATGAGGTCAGCCAGACTGGTGAGTTTCAATTCTGCTGCATAGACTTGACACAGCAATAGCTGTGAAGCACTTTGAAACTGGTGCCAAAGTGAATCAATGAAGAAATAGCAGAAATCCTGCAGAGGTAAAAAAAACTGAAACCAAATCAGGAAACGTTGGAAACACTCTTTTGGCCAGACCTTATCTGCAGAGAGAAAGAACTGAATTCTGATGAAAGTCCACTTCTGAAAACACATCCTCATGCTGGGTATTTCCAGCATTTTCTGTGTTGGTTTGTTTGCTTGTGAAGAATGATTGGTGTTTGTTGAATTGGTAAATGCTGCAGAAAAGTGGTCACAAATACACCAGCCTCGAAAATGCCTTTATAAGGTTTGGCACAATACAAATATGAATCAGCAGTCGTATTGTGGAACTTTATTTTGCTTGTAAATAAAAGCTCTGATAATTAAATAAGTAACAAAAGACACAGGTAAGATATGTATTCTTGAAGTTCTTATTGTCTTGGAATAATCTTTACTTCGCTGTTTGAAAATGAGTCATCATTGTAATAACATTTATTTTGCACTTAGTTTTTATGAAGCATTGCCATGTTATTTTTATTGCTATCATACATAGGAGTATAACTCTGGACTGGGGATGAAAACTCAGGAGGGAAGCAGGATTCAGGCAAGTAGAAGATGTTTACTCAAGCAGAAACCAGTTAAAATAGGGAGGGGCGGGTCAAAACATCTTCCCCAAATCTGGCCTCGACGCATGAACTCAATTATTCGCTTAATCTTTGGCTCAGATTGGAAGAAAGATCAGCAACACACTCAAAATCATATAGTAAAAAGCAGTATTTTTATACAGTTCAGTATTACAATGATCACATTCAATGTCGTTACAGCCCTTCCCTCCTAATCCACACAACCAATTCTGTAAAACCTAATCAATGATGGGTATCTTTCTGGCTATCCCGAGATTCCTATGCTCTCATGGTGTTTAACAAACACCATGATCGCTAGTCTTTGGGATCTTTCTATGCACCCATTCATTTGCATTCCAAAGTTAATGGCCACACTCCCTTGAACTTATCTCATGCTGGGTTATCTCTAAGGACAGCTTGAATCCTGTTATTCACTATATTCTATTCAATTACTACCTTTGGATTTCTCACTGTCCTAAATATATATGTGAAAATACGAAATACAGTTACTTTTAACTAACTGCTATAAGATTTGTAATATTGATTTTTGTTATTAAGTTAGTTATAAAGTTTAAAGTTAGATACAGCTATTTCTACTCTTAATATTTTGTGATTAATAGGCTGTGAACAATCTATTTTGTTCAGGGCATATGACAGGGCATTTTTGAAAGCTAACTTTCACATATAGGCATTAATGTTTTGGTTATACGTATCTATTTTTTATGTTGGAGAATCTCTTACTAGAACCTATTGCTTAACAAGGCCTGGTGTGTGGTAAAGTGTTAGTACTGCTGGCTCACAGTGCCAGGGATCTGTGTTTGATTCCGGCCTCAGCGATTGTCTGTGTGGAGTTTGCACATTCTCCCTGTGTCTGCCTAGGCTTCAACCAGGTGCTTTGGTTTCCTCCCACAGGCCAAAGATGTTAAATTGCCCATAGTGTTTAGGGATGTGTAGGTTTGGTGCATTAATCATGGGTAAATGTAGAGTAATAGGGGAATGAGTTTGGGTGGGTTAGTCTTTTTTTTAGATTAGATTACTTACAGTGTGGAAACAGGCCCTTTGGCCCAACAAATCCACACCGACCCTCTGAAGACTAACCCATCCCCCTACACCCCTACACCTAAAACTACAGGCAATTTAGCATGGCCAATTCACCTAACCTGCACATTTTTGGACTGTGGGAGGAAACCGGAGCACCCGGAGGAAACCCACGCAGACACGGGCAGAATGTACAAACTCACACAGACAGTTACCTAAGGCAGGAATTGAACCGAGGTCTCTGGCGCTGTGAGGCAGCAGTGCTGACCACTGTGCCAGCATGCCGCCAATAACCGGCTTCAGAGGGTTGGTGTGGACTTGCAGGGCCGAAGGGCCTGTTTCCACACTGTAGGGTTTCTATGAAAATAACTAGGTGTTGTTCTAGTACTGGATTAGTGGTGCTGGAAGAGCACAGCAGTTCAGGCAGCATCCAACAAGCAGCGAAATCAACGTTTCGGGCAAAAGCCCTTCATCAGGAATAAAGGCAGTGAGCCTGAAGCATGGAGAGATAAGCTAGAGGAGGGTGGGGGTGGGGAGAGAGTAGCACAGAGTACAATGGGTGAGTGGGGGAGGAGATGAAGGTGATAGGCCAAGGAGGAGAGGGTGGAGTGAATAGGTGGAAAAGAAGATAGGCAGGTCGGACAAGTCAAGGAGTTAGTAACTGAGCTGCAAGTTTGAAACTAGGATGAGGTGGGGGAAGGGGAAATGAGGAAGCTGTTGAAGTCCACATTGATGCCCTGGGGTTGAAGTGTTCCGAGGCGGAAGATGAGGCGTTCTTCCTCCAGTCGTCTGGTGGTGAGGGAGCGGCGGTGAAGGAGGCCCAGGACCTCCATGTCCTCGGCAGAGTGGGAGGGGGAGTTGAAATGTTGGGCCACGGGGCGGTTTGGTTGATTGGTGCGGGTGTCTCGGAGATGTTCCCTAAAGCGCTCTGCTAGGAGGCGCCCAGTCTCCCCAATGTAGAGGAGACCACATCGGGAGCAACGGATAGAATAAATGATATTGGTGGATGTGCAGGTGAAACTTTGATGGATGTGGAAGGCTCCTTTAGGGCCTTGGATAGAGGTGAGGGAGGAGGTGTGGGCACAGGTTTTACAGTTCCTGCGGTGGCAGGGGAAAGTGCCAGAATGGGAGGGTGGGTCGTAGGGGGGTGTGGACCTGACCAGGTAGTCACGGAGGGAACGGTCTTTGCGGAAGGCGGAAAGGGGTGGGGAGGGAAATATATCCCTGGTGGTGGGGTCTTTTTGGAGGTGGCGGAAATGCCGACGGATGAGACCACATCGGGAGCAACGGATACTTAGGGGGTTAATAGACTGTATCTTCCATCTGGTGTTCATTCATTTACTGGGATAATTATTCTTTCATTAGTAAATCTGAGAATATTAACTTGTTTGTTTCATAGGCATGCTCTTATCAAAACTGTCTGGGATGGTTGCTGCTCAAGACCCCTTTGCTGGCTTCAAAGTAGCTTTGTTCAAGGGCACCATTGTTTTCTTTACTTAAACGCTGGAACAGACTGTTCGTCTCATTAATCTCCTTTCAGCCATCTTGTTTTTTACTGCTAGGGCAGGCTGCCTTTCTTTGTTTGTCGGCCATTTTGTGTGAGCAGACACGGGGCATTTTGTTATGAGCAGGTATAGATCACTCCTACAGCATTTTTTTTTTAGATTTAAGATATTTGACATTGAAATGAGTCTATTGAAACCCAAGTTAGATTTTCTTTACATACAATACTTGGGACAACTTGAACCAGGAGTTCTTGCCTATATTCCACAGCAATTCCTAAAACCAACCAGTCCAATAGAAATAAGCACTCATTGGCAGTAACAATGGAATCTTTTGTAATCTAAATTCCAAAAAGCTTTCTGAAGAAATTGAGTAGCTTATAATCACTGCACAGCTGTCACTGGAAGCCTGAACCTATAAAAGAGGATTTGCCTAGACTTGTTTCCATCAGTTCAGGATGACAGCTAATAATGTAGTTGAGAGACTAACTAAGTCCAGTGAAATCGTCTTTTCATATCTACATTGCCTCCCCACCTTGAACACTCATGGTGCTCTACAGGAATCAGAGTTCACACCTTGTGAAACTGAAAGAGAATCTACCCACTAAAATTAAAGTTGCCACCTTTTACCAAGTCCAAGACTGAGCAGTGACAGGAGTAGGCACAGGCCTGACCTGAAGCCTTACCTGAGTTTTAGCATCACCATGTTAGTTATGAAGTTAACTTTGGGGATGAGGGAAACTAACTGCTCTTTTAAATAACAATGGGGCACAGAAAAGTGAAATGAACTTTTGTCACTTCAAAAAAAAGCTGTTTGACTCTCAATTCACTTTTTCTGATAAACTAAATGATCAAATCCAAAACCTGTTATGAGACAGCTTTAGACAGATTCGAATGTCTGAAATTGTTCTGCTTATGTTTTCCTGTAGCATGTCGTTGATCTCGGCCAATCCAGGTAACAGATGGAGACTTTGAAAATTAAGAGGATAGGTTCAGTGCAGCAGAGGCTCCTGGTATTGTCCATTCAGGCATTTGACATCCACGAAACATGGTCAGAACGTCAGACTGTCTGGAAGATAGGAGCCCACTACAGTAACTCAGAGCACACCAGAATGACAGTCACCTGGAGAATTTTACTCCTCATGCTGATGTCCATAGTAACTCATGAGAGGGTAAATTGGCAGGTCTAGTAAAGTTCAGCATGTTTGCCCTTCATAGCAGCCTTATGGAGATCACTGAACCTGAAATGAAGTCTAAGCTTGCAAAGTAACATTAATCAGGAAATGTATTACTATATCATCAGAAACACCCAATATAATAAAATAGTAGATTTATGGCACACCTTACTGTGAGGAGGTCGCTTTTCAAGTCTGACATACTCCACCAAAGGATTCAGGATGTCACATCATTCTTCAATAAGCTAGAAGAGAGATTAATTACTCAGTGATAGGTGTTGTTGTCGTTTCATAGCAGTCATGCAAATTGGAGCTGCAAAGCTCTTAACACTGTTTTCTATCGTTGCCATTGAAATGAACTGGCCACTCATGAGGGTTATTAAGAAGGGAAACTCAACACCAGCCAAGCTGCAGTTAATGTATAAGGTAAAAAACACACAATGCAGGATGCAATAACTGCAGTGGTAACACATATACCAGGGAGACTCTGGCAAGTCCCTCTGAGCACTTCAAATCAAAAGATTTGTCAATATAGCCCTGGGCAGTTCACACAAGTGATACATCATGTTAGTTCACAGAGAAGCAAAGACCAGACAAAAACAAAACTTTCAAGGTGGACACCCTGGTGGAAGCAACTTCTCTAAACTTCATTAGTTTGAGAAGAAGATGTGATCCCAAATTTTCAGGACAATTAAGGATATCTAACAATTAGATGTCAACTTAGGCCGTGATGCACATGCTGTGAGAACAAATGAAAATAAAAATGCAAAACCACTCAAAGAATCATGAAGTCACAGTAAAGAAGGAGGCCATTCAGCCAATTGAATTTAGATTAGATTACTTACAGTGTGGAAACAGGCCCTTCGGCCCAACAAGTCCACACCGCCCCGCCGAAGCGCAACCCACCCATACCACTACATTTGCCCCTTACCTAACACTACGGGCAATTTAGCATGGCCAATTCACCTGGCCTGCACATCTTTGGACTGTGGGAGGAAACCGGAGCACCCGGAGGAAAACCACGCAGACACTGGGGAGAACGTACAAACTCCACACAGTCAGTCGCCTGAGGTGGGAATTGAACCCGGGTCTCAGGCGCTGTGAGGCAGCAGTGCTAACCACTGTGCCACCGTGCCACCCACCGTTCATGCCAGTCTCTGTGGACTAATCCATTCAGTTGACTTGCCCATTCAGTTCCATAGCTCTGAGATTTTATCTCCTTCAAATACCCACTAAATTGTTTCTGCATCAACTATTCTCATGGGCAGTAAATTCCTGGCCATAACTAGTTGCTCTATAAAAAAAACGTTCTGCCTCATATTTACTGTGCATATCTTGCCCCTAACCTTAAATCTGTGTTTCCCAGATATCTATTTTATAGTGCTTCATTTGCCTTTACTGGATTCCTCTGTTTGATATTGTTACCCCATTGTAGTGAAATGTATCAGAAGATAATTGCAATTGGTCAATTAATTTTAAGGTGTTAGTCCATGTAAGAATGTACTGCACAATGGTTAACATCTGGTGTTTGCCTTGTTCTGCGAAGTAAATTGGCAGCAATTGCACCTTTCATGTCTTGTTCAAAGGTCAACGTTCAAGCATAATGAACAGAGCAGTGCAGACAAAAACATTTCCAAGTATAAGCTTTTGTTGTTTTCAAACTATTTCTGTCTTGATTTTCTTTGATGTTTTGAATTGTTTTCTTTAATCTCAGAGTCTTTCCTACAGAATCAATACAGCCATCAATAGGAAACCTGCTGTCTGAGGTGTTGTGAAACAGAGGAGTTCCCCAGATGGGATGGCAGGTGGATTAACACGAATAATCTGTTGCTGTCCATTGTGAAAAATGATAAATGTGTGGAGAGCATGTGTGTAAATATCATGTTTGTTGACTAATCTGGTGAATTTTCATCTGAATCTGACAATTACAACTTTCCACACTGGATTAAGACATCTTATATGGTGTATGCTGGAAGATGCCATGTAAAAGTACCATTGTTGACATCTGGCGGGCAATGCTGTTATTGGTCTGTGTCATTCTTGGTATATGTCATGTGGTGCTATTGTTGGTGACCGACAGTGTTGTTCTGGATCTGTAGATGACATTGTTGATCTCCTCCTAGCAGTTGCCTTTCCTGTACTAATATGAGGTGCAGTCACAATTGTAACTCACAGAAAAATACATAAAGGCATAAGACAATGCCATCCTCAAGTGGCAGGTATAATACCAGTATTTAAAGAGATGCAACTTGGCATTGCTGGTCATTAATGCATTAAGATATACAAACTAACCCAGTCTTAAAATATTAAAGGGCAGCACGGTGGCTCAGTGGTTAGCACTGTTGTCTCACAGCACCAGGGATTGGGGTTTGATTCCAGCCTCAGTGACTGTCTGTGTGGAGTTCGTACACATCTGCATGGGTTTCCGCTGGGTGCTCTGGTTTCCTCCCACAATCCAAAGATGTGCAGGTTAGGTGAATTCGCCAGGCTGAATTGCTCATCGTGTTCAGGGATGTGCATGTTAGTTGCATTGGTCAGGTGTAAAATATAGGGTAGGGGAATGGGACTGGGTGGGTTACTGTTTGGAGGGTCAGTGTGGGCTGAAGGACCTGTTTCCACACTGTAGGAATTCTATTCTATTTTGGATGAGCATTTTAACTACTAGCATCAATCAACTTTTAGCCTCAGATCCACAATTACATCAATGTTTTATCCCGGTTGAGCTTTTGAAAGTCCACTATCTCACTTGGTCTTTGTATCTGTTACTTTTAACACAACTACTTTCCAATTCTCAATAGTATCTATTTGAATACCATTTTACTTATGTGAGTGCTGTTTGGTGAAAAGGCTCACAACAATATAACCTGCTAATTATCCTCTTGTCAGTTTGCACTGTGCTGTAAGTAGTAGGAGTGAAGGCAAGAGCAAGATTTTAAATTTTGAAAGCATGGAATGTTGGAATAGGTGGAATAAATTATTTTCACCAACAGAATGCAGAATTCATAAGGAAATAGTAAAGAAAAATGACAAGGTGAAAGACACTTTAAGTTTCTGGATTTGATGCAAAATTATTTTTCATGAGCTTAAGCTACTGACAATTGTGCTGAGTGGAGACTGGAGCTCTGACTGAATTCTGGACTGAGATTAAGTGGGATACCTGTGGTTTGGGTTGTGCAAGCCCTTATAAACCTATTACATAGGTCAATCCATAATTGCTGAAATAAGTCAGATTTTACTGAAACTTTTCATTTTGCACTCATTCGGATATTTATACTGCATGAGATGAGAGAGCTGATTGTTTGCCAAGTAGACTCTAAATGGAGAATGAACTGATTAATATTGATTGACAATTAACAGCCAAAATTACTGAAATTTTAAGCAAAGCATGTCAAGTCTGACTTGTCAAGGTATTACCCTGAGAAACGAGGCAACAAATAGTTGTCACTTGTTCATTGAGTTGAAACTGGGTCATCGCATGCACATGTTCTTTCTGTCTGCTCAGTAGCAATGCAAAACAGAGTGAGGTATCTTAAAGTTTAGGACAACAGGTGAAGCCAAATGTTTAACTTTTCAATTTTAATGCTCTGACCTATCAGAATCAATTGGCCTGGTTTAAAACTTAAGCAAAGCCTAACTGTCAATTAGTATCAATGGTGCATTCTCCATGGCAATGCCTCTGCAAATCACAGTCCACCTGCCAACCAATCAGCCTTTTCCGTGCATGCAATTTAAATATTGGTTTTCCCTCCAATTTTTGTATGCTTGTGAAATGTCCTGATGAGTGCAAGATAAGAAGCTTTGGACTATCAAACAAATATTTACAAACCATGATATTTTGATTGGTTACAGGCACAGAATGAGTACTGACTGTCTGACATTTAATCAGGCTCTGAATCCTTCCATCACTTTCCACTAGTTTGTTACGAAATGTGAATCAAGGACTCTTGACCCAATGTGGTGGGTTTTTTGTCGGCATGGGGGGATATCTCGGCCTGGTACAGTGGACTTTCAACCTGGCGTAGTGGACTCTCGGCCCAGTGAGTTGGTCTCTTGGCATGGCATGGCAGTCCCTCAGTGGCCCAGCGTGGCAGTCTCTCAGTGGCCCAGTGTGGTGATCTCTTGACTTGGTGTGGCAGTCTTTTGGATTGGTGTAGCAATCTCTCAGCCTACTGTGGCAGTCTCTAAGTGGCCCAGCATGGCAGTCTCTCAGCCCAGCGTGGCAGTCTCTTGGACTAGCGTGGCGGTCTTTTGACCTGGCATGGCAGTCTCACAGTGGCCCAGCATGGTGGTCTCTCGACCTGGTGGGGTGGTCTCTTAGTGGCCTGGCATGGTGGTCTTTTGGCCCAGCATGGCATTCTCTCGGACCTTGCGTGGCAGTCTCTTGGCCTGGCATGGCTGTCTGTCAGTGGCCCAGCATGGCGGTCTCTCAGCCCGGTTGGTGGTCTTTTGGCCCAATGTGGCAGTCTCTCAGTGGTCCAGCGTGGCGGTCTCTCGGCCCAGCGTGGTGGTCTCTCGGCCCAGCGTGGCGGTCTCTCGGCCCAGTGTGGCGGTCTCTCGTCTCTCGGCCCAGTGTGGCAGTCTCTCAGTGGTCCAGCGTGGCGGTCTCTCGGCCCAGTGTGGCGGTCTCTCGGCCCAGTGTGGCAGTCTCTCAGTGGTCCAGCATGGTGATCTTTTAGCAGTATGTGGTGATCTCTCAGCTTAACATAGCCTCAGCATGGACTTCTGGACGTGTGCTAATTCCTTGAAGTGTGGTCCCATCATGGCTAAGCATTTGAGAAAGACTGTAATGTTTGAACTTTCAGCTTTATTTCTTTGTTTTCTACTTAAGAAGGTGTCACTGTACTATGATCACTACAATGTTCAACTTTTAACTTTGTTCTTTCTTTTTACCTTGTTCTGAAGATTCTGTACCTAGGTACTTGTACCTAAGATGGTGCCTTGTGTGACAACATTATAACTTTTGACTGTACTCCTGTACGTTTGTACTCGAGGACACCTGACAATAAAATCAAATCAACTGTAATGCCATTTAGCATCATGCAGGATTAGCTTTATCATTGTAACATTTGTGTGATAAATTGTTCAGTGCAGGAACTAAAAATTAAATGAAGCTCATTGGACCAGTGAGTCAAGATTATCTCCAAAGCTGTCAGCAATTGAAGTATCAAATAACCTTCAGTTTTCAGCAGTTAATGAGCTTCTATAGGTCTCAATAAATTGTATCTGAACATTCTCTTTTCCATACATTTCACTTGCGACAGATATAGTTACCAGCATGATTAGCATTGTTAACAAATACTAGCAGATCTCCTGTAGTTTTGCTCCCAGGTAGCCTGGTTTCAGTAGCCTATTTCACAAAGAGCTGATAAGATGGTGTTTAAATGATCTTGTCCCTGTAAACCCAAAGCTCAAGTACTCCTCATGAGACCATAATATAAATAGGAAACTCCTTTTAATTATGGCTGCTTGTGAATACATCAGGTCATTGAGTTGTTAATTAATAATTATTTATACTGTTCTGAACAAGTTTTCTTCCTACTTATGAAAAGTGAGACATTCCAAAGGTCATTAAGAGTTGGTCTGACTGCAAGATTTTTTTTATATATCCATCAGTTCTCCTGAAAGACTGCTCATAGTAAGTTGTAGGATGCAAGTACACAAGGATTATAATGTCATACTGAATGTACCACATTTGGTGATGTTGATCCAAAACGAAGAAATGAATGGGATGAGAAATCATGCACAATTTGACATAATTTATGATGCATTTATATGTTGTGCTGTAAAATAAACTGAATGTGAATTAGTAATACGAGTTAATGAAAAACAGTACATTTTAGAGGGTTTTGCCATTTTTTGTTGAGTAATATTTCTCAGAGTCAGGAAAGGTTCCCCGAGATGGGAAAAAGCAAATGCAATTTGTTTATTCAAAAAAGGAACAGGCCTAAAACCAGTCAACTCCAGACCTGTTGTCTTTTATAGGGAAAATGTCAGAAGGCTTTATGAGCAAAGTTAAAGCAGAGCACTTAGGTAATTAGGCAGATTGAACATGACCTTCTGAAAAGGAAATCATGTTGAACTAATTGAAATTATTTGAAGAAATAACGTACTGTAGATAAAGGGGAACCAGTGGATGTATTGTATTTCCAGAAGTCATCTAATTAAAGGCTGTATCATATGGTTTTGTGGATAAAAAGTTAATGTACAGTATAACACATTGGCACAGATGGAGGACTGGCTGCCTAACACGAAGCAGAGAATAGTCATAAAAATGGCCATTTTCTGTTTGGCAGGATATAATGAATGGTAACAGAGGGATCAGTGGTGGGCTCTCAAACTTTTACAATTTTCACAAATGTTCTGGATGAAGAGACTACAAGCATAATTGCTAAATTTCATGATGATATGAAGCTAGATAGAAAAGTAAGTTTTGTGGAAGATATAAGACAGTTACAAATGGATATGGATAGGTTAAGCGAGTGGGTCTGACAAATGGACTATAAAGTATAATCTGACAAATGGAGTATAAAGTGGCTAAATGTGAAATGTCCATTTTGGCAGGAAGAAAGAAAAATAAGCAGCTTGACTTTAGTGGTCAGAGTCAGCAAAGCTGATGCAGAGGGATCTGAGTGTCCTAATGCATGAATTGTAAAATGCTAATATGCAGATTACTTACAGTGTGGCAACAGGTCCTGCAGCCCAACAAGTCCACACCGACCCTCCGAAGAGCAACCCACCCAAACCCGTTCCCCTACATTTACCCCTTCACCTAACACTATGGGCAATTTAGCATGGCCAATTCACCTAACCTGCACGTTTTTGGACTGTGGGAGGAAACCAGAGCAAACTCACACAGACACACGGAGAATGTGCAAACTCCACACAGATAATTGCCTGAGGCAGGAATTGAACACAGGTCTCTGGCACTGTGAGGTAGCAGTGCTAACCACTGTGCCACCGTGCCATCCAAGCAAGTAATTAGGAAAGATAACTTAACATTTATTGCCTGGGAAATTGAATATGAAATTAGGGAGACTATGCTTCACTTATAACTTTCAGGTGGTGGGATGACATCTGAAGTACTATGTACAGTTTTGGTCTCCTTATTTGAGAAAAGACAGAAATACATTGAAAGCAGTTCAGAGATGTTTAACAATACCTGGGATGTGAGTGTCGTCTTACTAGGAAAGGCTGGATGGACTGGGCTCAACTGCAGGTTAGAGGAGTAAGAAGTGAGTTGATTGAAAAATATAAGATCCTGAGGGGGCCTTAGCAAAATGGTTGTGAGAATCTATACCTAGGGTCACCAATTCAAAATATGGGGTCAACTATAAACCTAGAACCTTGTGACTCAGATCAAGATCAAGCCACAGCTGACAATTAGGACCAACAACATGATATATTTTTCTTCACGCAGATGACATAGGGAAACTAACTTTGCAGAATGGCAATGGAATGCACCGGCACTATATTGTTTACTAATTTAAAATGTCCTAAATCGGTTGAGACATGATTCTGAGAGGTGGCAGCAAGAAAGAATGCTGTGTGCAGCCTTTGGGAATTGCTCCTTAAAAACTGACTTCAGTGTTACTGGAATATTTTAAGTTTACAAAGCCCAGTGCAAACATGATCCAGTTCTCTGGCAGAGAAAGATGGGTCAGTGCGGAAGGAAGTCAGAAAATCCTGTTCTGATTCCCTGATTGGAAAAAGGAATGCACATTTTTCCTCCCAATTTACTGAGTGATCTTCCGAAAAGTGTATCATTCGGAACAGATTCAGCACGGATTCCTCAGAGTGAGCAGCTTAGAGAATCGTGCAGAGGCCATGCCCATATGTTAGTTGCTGTATTCCATTAAGTAAAGAGTTTCAATGTTTTTGAACCTTTTTGAACAGCCATGGAGCTTTGGCATGTCGGGGAATAGAGGGGGTAAAGCAATAGAGCTGAACATTAAGTGCTTCCAGGGATGGAGGGGGATGTGGTGGATAGGTTAGATATGGAGGGGTATATAGTGGATAAAGAGATAGAATTGTTGAATTAATTGTGTCAGAGTCTAGAGTGGGATGGGGTAAGTGTGTTAGGGGATAAAGTGAGTAAAGGAGTAGGGTGGATGGGGTGAGTATGTAAGTGGATAGGGTGCAGCATGTGCAAGAAGCTAAGGTGACTGGGTGAGGAAAGTGAGTAAGGGTGGATGGTTGATATGGTGGCAGGGTTTTAGGATGGCAGAGTGAGATGGGTCAGGATTCCCTCTCATGCCTGGAGGTCCCCTCACAGTGATTTCCGGTTTTGGATCACTGCTGTACAGGGACCTTGGAGATCTGTGCAGTGGGAAAAAAAAAGAAGGAATATTGGTGAGGATAAAGTTGGATTGGGAGGGCAGTGAGAGCGGGGTAGGGGCTGGTCAAGTAAGGGGTTGGGGGTGGATCTTGCGGTAAATGGGATAAGGAGCTCGTCAGGGTAGATTCGGTGTTGCACGGTGCTGAGTTACACGAGGATTTTTCTGTCTCTAATATATCCTGCACCACTATGCACGCAAGTAAATCAGAACTGCTTGGATTTCTAACTGAAGAGTAAGAAGCTATCTTTCAGGGAGTCCCTGGAGCAACAGACTTGCTGACCAGAAGATCACCTTTCCTAAACAGTTCCAATCGAATCTACCCAGACAGCGGGAGATCTGCACTTTCGTCATTTCACAGGATTCCTGACATAAATAATGAATGGTTGATGCTGGGCCAGAGGTGCTTGTACTTTGCAAAGCACACTTTTATCAGCGTTCGCCGAACTAGCTGCTAATTTGGTGTCTTGTGTTTCCATTCAAAGAGCAAGAATCAGATTTGAAACTTGGCAGTTTTATAGCACTGCAAATGCTTTCTCCACAACACTCTCTCCAATCAAGGAAATGCTTTTTAAAAACACTGCAGCCACTGTTAAAATGACGGTAGTTTCAGTTGTATAATCCCACCAATGATTAACTGGCAAATAAAACAAAAAAGAAGTCATGTAACTCAGAAAGTATAACTCCATGAACTACGTGATTCAAGTATGGATTGCTATTTCCACCTGATTCGTTTTTAAAGAAAATACTTTCTTAGTTGTTGGTTTAAATGAAAAGGAAGGGTGGTTCACAGAATGAAACAGGTTTTTGCATAATCTTTGGCCCGGCGTCAGTAAGCGAGTTGACACACACACACACACCTTGACATACAGTACATGTTAGAACTGGTTTCCACGCCCTGTACTCTGGTGCCGTACCCTGCTTACGTACTTACTAAACTGTTCAGTTTGCAGGCCGTCACTGAAAACATTTGAACCAGCGAAGATTGCAGTGGCTGTTTCAACACTGAAGAGAGAATTAGTTATCTATAACTAAAACTGTCAATAAGGCCGTGCTCCCAAGCTACTGGACAGAGTAAGTAAACATTTCAGCTTCTCTTTTGAGCCTGTCTTCTGGTCAATTGCTCATAGGCCAGCACCGACTTCTTACTGACCATTCCTGGGACCAAACAATTCATGCTCTGTCAAAGCAATGTAACGCTGTTTTAAGAACCAAGCATCTAACAATGGGAACACCAGTACAAGTGGAGATATCCATGACAATGCAGCCAAGACGAAAGCAAACTCAACTCCAACTTCTGTAGAAATGTGGAGCAAAACATTTCTCGGGTCCCTGTATATCTGCTCTGTTTAACAATATAACATTATTACAGGCAACTTGTTCGACAAACGTCGTTTGGTAACAATGGTTTCAATGTAAGGGCTTTGAACAGCGTAACCACACTTACAGCGACATCACTAGAGCATGGGCAGCGTTATTTCATTGTGTAGTTTTTGTTAAATCTGGATTAATTTTCTCAAAAAAAACCCAGCACTTTTGTTTTTCCCCACTTCAACCCATGGAGTTCTTCTGTGGTCAGTTATATTGCAGTGATCAGTCGGAAGCTATTAGTTGGTGCACTCATTGCCCGATATGTATTCAACCTTAAGAGTTCTCTCACTGAAACTCCCAATATGTTTTGAATGGATACTGAAACCGCAAACAGCAGTCCCTGTTTGTGTACATCTGAGAGCAGCCAAGCTTGTTATAATGGATGGCAAAACAGAATTTGCCAATATTCAGGAATGTCAGGCAGCATCTAGGGGAAAAAGCAGCATTAATTTTCGGGTTCCTGATTATTCATCAGATCTTTCGAATCTCAACCTGATATGTGAACTCTGTTTCTCTCTCTCTCCACAGATGCAGTCTGACCAGTTAAGTAGTTCCAGGATATTTTTGTTTTTATTTCGGATTTCTAGCATCTGCAGTATTTTCTTTATTATTCATGAGATGCATTTATTGACCACCCCTAATTGCCAGAAGGTGCTTAAGAGTTGAGCACATTGCTGTGGATCTGGAGTCAAATGTAGACCAGACCAGATTAATGATGGCAAATTTCCTTTCTAAACGATGCTAATGAACCACGTGGATTTTTACAACAATCAATGGTTGTTACGATGTTATTTGACTACTTTTTATTCCCCATATTTATTGTATTCAAAGGGCACCAACTGCCATTGGTTTTTGTGTTAATGGTCCGTGCTAACTGTCTTTTTTGTCATCAATATTGAGGTGAAGCAAGACAAGGAAAAATTTTTAAAGTATCTTTTAACAGCAAAAGTTGTAAAATGCTTAAACTGTTTGTGGTCTGGTTTGAATTCCTGGTTGTACAGAATTGTAATACTTGCTTTTCTTCCCCCAGCAGGTACAACATCAACCCTGGATAACATTTCATATTCCATTTTAACAACATGAACTTATCTTCCCACATCTCTTCACTGGGCGAAGAATTCAGATCTGAGGATTATGTTGAACCTCACTATAAGGAATGGTACCGTGTAGCCATTGATACATTAGCAGATGAAGGGATTCCTGCCTATGAACAATTTCTAGCAAAGGAAGGACTGAGTGAATTCCTGGCTGAGGAAGAGATCTGTTTAATCAAGGACAATGTTCAAAAATTAGCCCCATCCATTGCAACCTATTATCTGGATGACAATAAGGATGGTTCATCCTCTGGCACCTACTGGCCTGTTCAATCTGATACGGATGCTCCAGATTTAGACTTGGGATGGCCTTATGTTATTAAAGGCTTGGAGACACAAACCAAAATCGACCTATACTTTCATCCGCCTCGCGATAACTCGCCTACAATCAAGGAGATTGTCAGGAAGTTAATAAAAAATGGAAAACAGGTATTACAATAATTCGCCAGTAAATTAAATGTGGTGCCAAGTTAAGGCTTGCGCTATTTGTTTTGGAAAGTAAGGGCTAACTGATGTGAACAATGGTGAAGATAAGGTAAGGAACCAACTTTGTCTGAAAGCATTCCAAGCTGAGCAGAAAGAGGGTCATTATGCCATTTGGACATAACCATTGTCAAAAATCATGGCAATGAAACAAAGAATTGTGGACGATGGAGGTCCGAAGCAAACACAGAAATTGTTGGAGAAACTCAGCAGGTCTGGCAGCATCTGTGGAGAGAGAAACAGTGACCCTTCAGAAGTTCTAAAGAAGGTTCACTGGACTTGAAATGTTGACTCTCGTTTTCACTCCATAGATGCTGCCAACCTGCTGAAGTTCTTCAGCAATTTCTGTTCTTGTTTGTTTCAAAATTAGGGCATTTTGATTGAATAAATCAGGAGATTTCTAATTAGGGGTCACAGATTTCAGATCATTGACAAAAGAAAATTTATTTAGGCAGAGAGTTGATGATCTGAAATCACTACTTGATAAGGTTTTGGAAGCAGTTTCCATAGTATCTTTCAAAAGAGAATTGGGAATATTGTATATGTGATGAGAGGAAAAAAAATGTGCAGGCAAGGGAAGGATTTGTGGAGTTTTAACAAAGAGCTGGAGCAGGATTAATGGATTGATTAGTCAGCTCCTCATTGTCTCTATGATTCTGACCCAAGATCAATCCAAAGAAATAGAAACAAAATTGCAGTCTTTAGGATTTACAATGTTTACAATTGTTTCCATGTGGAATTTCTTTTACAGTTAAAATTAAGTCTCCAGCATGAAAGTTGAAAGATGCAGGAAGCTGAAAAAAGTGGACACCAACAAGGGCTCATTTGAACACACCCATTTTTGTTGGGAAATGGTAGCTGGCTGATTGTGGGGATCTTTCAGGCTATTGTTGTAACTCGTAGGCTATCCACAGCAGAGGAAGTACTGGGCAAGCAGACAGGTAGGGATTGGTGGTGGGGTTGGAGTTTGCTAGTGAGGAAATATGTTTGCAAGGCTTTTTGAGGAGCGGACTTTCCACACGGGTTATGGAAGAATAGTCCTCCCACAGTAGGTCCCACTAAGTGTGATTTTATTTCACATACCTTGGGTTCGGCCGGCTTCCCAGTAGTTTTACCTGGCGGGACAAACAGGGTGATTACCCCACTTAGGGTCAGACTAAAATTCCAGCAGGATTCTGTGTGCTTTTTGAGCCCTCCTGACTTACTTTCATTCTTAAGGCTAGTCTTGAGCTTCAAATGTTCTCAATGAGTAATGTCTTGATATTAATAGCAGCTCTAATTTAACTATTCACCTCCCCCTTCCCCAACAACTAGAGGTAGGGAATAATTAATTGCCTCGCTGGTTATGAGCCATAGCTACGTGATTTTCTTAATGAATTTAATATTAAATTAAATTAATCCTATTACTTTTCATTTATACCTTGATATTGTTCCCTTAAAGGAATGTGGAGATAGGCAGTTTAACATAGCAATCAGAAAAATCTCTTCTGCTCCTGTTATAGTATCTGTCATGATCATGAGGAGGAGGTCTTCAGAGAATATCAAGATCTGTGAATAAACAACGTGACTGCAGTGTGGCAAAATGAATCACTGGCCTTAGGTGGTATTATCACTGGACTGTTAATCCAGAGATCCAGATAATATTCCGGGGATCTGGGTTTGAATCCCGCCAGGGCAGGTGATGGAATTTGAATTCCATAAGACATCTGGAATTAAGAATCTAATGATGACAATGAATCCATTGTCGGTTGTCAGAAAAACCCATCTGGCTCACTAATGTCCTTTAGGGAAAGAAACTGGCATCTTTACCTGGTCTGGCCTACATGTGACTCCAGACCTACAGCAATGTGGTTGACTCTAAACTGCCCTCTGGGCAATTAGGGATAGACAGCAACGCCCTCATCCTGTGAATGAAAAGAGAAAAAAAAATTCCTTCCTCAAACATTGCATACTGCAGCTACCCATTACCACCATTATCCCGGAAGGTTATGTCACTGGACTGTAATCTAGAACCCCAGGCTAATGCTGTCGGGACATTGGATCAAATCCCATCCTGGCAACTGGTCAAATTTGAATTCAGTGAATAATTTCTGAGTTTCCCACATGTCTTAGTAATGATAACTATGAAATCATCAGGACTGTTTTATGAACACTCATTTAGTTCACTTATGTCCTTGAGGGAAGGAAATCCACCATCTTTACCTGGTCTGACCTACATGTGACTCCTGAATCCAGTAATGTGATGATTTTTACCTTTTTCTTGAGGACACTTGGAAATTGGCAACAAATACTGCTTAGTTAGTCATGCCTACACCTCATGAATTGGAATAATGCCCAACTACCTGAAAAGTCTCCTACATCTAAGGTATGCCCCTTTGTCACAGCCAACCTGTCCCATCAAGCACACACAGACACAAAACCTATCAACCTATTACTCTATCTTAATCTTCCTTTGAACCAACATGTAATAGTAGCTTGTGCCACCTTGCCATCTGCCTTCCTTACAATGCCTGTGTCACCTATCAATTCCTTTCAAAAATACAGAAATTCCAATGAGCAATAAGAAAGAGGAAGAGAAACACACACATCAGATGTGGTCAAAAAAAGCATCATAGGTACATATTGAGACAGAGAGAACACAACTGTTAGTGTTTGTATAACGACTTCAGTATAATGAGATGCCCAGATAATACCCTTTCACTTTCCATGGATGATGATAATGGAAAACGTTATTGAATAAATTGCCCAACCTTAAAGAGTTGGGAGCCTGTGTTCCTGAAGACAAAGTCCAGATTTTTGTTAGGAGGGAAAGTAATGTAATTGTCACTGATGGAAGTAGGGCTGATTGGCTCCAGAAGAGGCCCTAATCCCCTCTAACACCCATGAATCTCAATAGGAGCTGTGAGTGGAAATGACAGTAAATTGAAATCCCACAGTTCCCCTGACTGGGAGGTAGAGCCGTACACCACGAATGGTGCAAATAAAAGGTGATGTTGCTCCATTATTGCATTACTGGCCAAATTCATATTGTATTTTTAAGTTACCGAATGCAGATCTTTAGCATTATTATCATTTATTTCCTTCATACTGTAATCTAGATCTAGGTTAAAACGCCTCAGAACCTGGTGTTTTCTTGCCACAGATGCCACCAGAGGGGAATTAAAGCATTTGACTATCAGCACCATAGGATCTTTTCGATATTATACATAGCCTGATTTTCTTTTTGGATAATCACATGATGATGATGCCTTTTTGCCTGGGTATGTAAATATAACCATCACAGAGGCCAGGCATGACTGTGGTTACTGTTGTGGTTGTCTTTCAAGGTATGTGAGCTTGTTGCCTCTTGCAAATTACCCTTGAGAAAGTGGTGGTGAGCCACTTTCTTGAACGATGTGATGTAGGTATACCACAGTGCTTTCCAGCATGGTGCTCCAGGGTTTGACTCAGTGACAGTGATGTAACATTGATAGGATGGTGGTAGCTTGAAGAGGAGCTGCAGACAATGCTCCACCCATGAAGATGATGTATGTGTTCTCCTAGGTGGTAGAGCTCAGGGTTTTGGAAGATGCTCTGAAAGGAACATTGGTGAATTGCTGCAGTGCATTTTGTAAGTGGCACACATTGCTATTGTTTATGAGTGATGGAGGCAGTTTGAAGTGGTGAATGGGTTATTGACCAAGCTGGCTACCTTGCCCTGGATGGTGTCAAACTGCTCAAGTCTTATTGGAGTTGCATTCATCCAGACAAACGGTGGGTATTCCAACACCCTCTTGACTTGTCCTTTGTAGATGGTGGACTGGATTTGGGGAGTTACAGCAGGACCCCAAGCCTCTGACCTGCTTTGTAGCTGCAGTTTTAAATGGCTGGGCATGAGGATTGAAAATAGTTAGTCCTTGAAAAGAAAGTACAGTCAGTTCTGCTATAACATGTGTTTCTTCAATGTGAATTGGCTTTTATGCATATGGAATTTTGGATAAGTTCTTTCATGTATTTTAAAAGAATGTGTTGTTCCCAAAGTGATACAATGGCAGGTCAGCTCCAAGGGCTAATTGACTTAACATTGTTCGTTGAAAATTTCAAACAGGTCATTGCGATTGTTATGGACATCTTTACTGATGTGGATATCTTCAAGGAGGTGCTGGAGGCTGCTGCCAGAGGAGTTCCAGTCTACATAGTGCTCGATGACTCCAATTTCAAACACTTTACCACGATGTGTGAGAAACAAGGAGTTCACCTTCAGAGGCTCATGGTAAGGCTTTTTTTGCTTTTCAGACCCCTGGGCTTTTCTCGTCTGAACTGAGTATACACTGGGGTAGAAGTCTGTATTCCCTATCTTTGGTTGCAAATGTGATAAAAGTATGTGCAAAGCGTGCTTAAAGTAGGACACACAAAGCTGACAAAAAATGTGGGATCTGGGTCCTCTGCTAAATAATCTGTGCAAACTATGGGTCAAACTTTTCACTTCCCATGGCTGTTTGCCTGATGCCTGAATAAATTTTGTGACAACTGCGGCCTTATCAGCAGGGGCAAATCCAGGGAGTGTGGAGCAGCAGGAGAAGGCAATTTTAATGGCTGTGATGAGAGAGAGACTCAGCCAATGTTCGGCTACTCATTTCAGTGGGGAAGCAGGTTAGTGATTTGGGAAGTGATTTACATATATCATGCATTGTAGTCTTAGAACTCTGCAAAGTGAGCAAAAAGATGTTTGGACTTAGATGGTGACTGATCCGGGCTACTTTGCTTAGCTAGTGCTAAGCTGCTTGACATTTTTTTTCCACCAGATTCTTGACTTCGGCTTTGTAAGGACCAAGAGGCTATTCATTTAGCACAGAAACGCAGTCCTACTCTTGGTATCCATGATAGATATTTGGCTAGCCCAATTGGGGTTGAGTCAACTAGGTAGCTCAGTAATGGTGGGGATCTTGGCAGTGGTAAGGACATTGAAGTTGGTTTTGCACCCTTGTTGGAGAGGTTCATTTCCTGGCACTGGAAGCACACATGTTACTTTCCAGTTATCAGCTGAAGCCTAAAGATTGTTCAAGTCTTGCTACATATGGATACAGACCGCTTCAGTATTTGTGAAATGAAAATTGTCCAATATATAGTAAAAGCAAAGTGCTGCATATGTTGCAAATCTGAAGCAACACACAAAATGCTGAAAAAACCCATAGTTCTGGCAGCATCTGGAGAAAGCGAAACAGAGCTGATGCTTCAACATGACTCTTCTTGGTATGTTCTGAAGAGTGATGTCCTGTGGCTGAGATAACTGGCCTTCACCATTCACAATTATCTTCTTTTGTGTCAAGTATGAATTCTAACCAGTGAGAGTATTCCCCCAATTCTCAAAGACTTAGTTTTAGTAAAACTCCTCAGTGCTTCAGTTGATTAAAGTCTGCCTTGATGTTAAGAGCAGTCCTACTACGTCATTTCTTGAGAATTCATCTTTTGTGAGCAAGTTTGAACCCCAAGGTTTTAGGGCGGTCTGAAGATTGAGTGGTGTTAAATAAATTAAATGTAAGTGTAAATTAAATGTAAGCATATCAGAAAGTAACTGTTACTTTATCTGTCAACTACACCCTCCATTAGTTCTGATAATTAAGCATCGATTAATGAACAGAAATTGAATTTTTCCTGCTTTTTGTAAACAGATTATGTCTGGGAATTTTTGCATATTGTCTAGTCACTGTTGGGCAGTGTTGTACCAGCACTGGAACTGTTTGGCAGCTCATTCCAGGTTAAAAGCCTGCAGCCCAAAAGCTGAGGCCGATTGGATTTGCTCAAATATACCTTGGTGAACCTTGATGTTGCGTAGAATGAGTCAAATTAGCTGAAATCTGACATCTTTGATTGTGGGGACTGCTGGGGAGGACAAGAAAGAATATTCCGTTATGCTTCTGTCTGACGATGTTTGCAAATGCTTCATCTTCATCTTGTGAATTCCATCAGTAAGGAGGGCATATTTAGAGAGCCAAAGCAAAAACAGAAATTGCTGGAGAAACTCAGTAGATATGGCAGCAGATGTGTGAGGGAAAAGGCAGCGTTAACATACTAGACTTGAAATGTTAACTCTGCATTCTTCCCACAGATGCTACTGGGCCTGCTGAGTTTCTCCAACAACTTCTGTTTTTGTTTCAGATCTCCAGCATCTGCACATCTTTGTTTTACTTGTAATATTTAGAGAGCCTTCTCCTCCCATTTGCTTTTTAACAGTCATTGATTCATGACTGGAGTTGACATAGCTATAGAGCTTTGATCTGATCCATTGATTGTGGAATCAGTGAGCTCTGATTATAATGTGCTGTCTTTTCTTATTAACATGCATGTAGTTCCATATGTCATGTTTTATTCTGCTCAGACAAGCCATGGAAGTGCAGGGAAGGGATATAGATTGGATAATAGTTGTGGAAAAAGCAGACTAGACTCCAAATTTCAATTTGACTTTGTGTTTATGTTAGGTTTTAAATGACAACATTTATTTAGTCAGAATGGAAACAACACTTTCAAACACCTTTATCATGGATAAGTGAGCAAATTTGTTCCACTGCTCAAATACAATGCATCATATATAGAGAGCAACTGAACAACACCTTCTCTACTGATTTGAAAATTGGATTAGTCTGCTAAATATACCTTTCTTCAAATTAAAAGGTGGGGATAATAAGAGCAATCTTAAGTTATGTCTAATCCATTAAATCACAGACTCTGCTCAATTAATGTATGTAAAACACAGCACGACTATTCTAGGAAGATATATAGCAGCAAATCATATGATTTCTGTTTCAAATACTGCAGCTTAGGAGATGGCATTACAAGTAATGAAATTGGTATCAGCCATGGAGAAATTATATCATCAGGGTAATGAACACTGAGCATTTGCTTTCGCCCGGAGTTAATGTTAGCATTTTGTCTGCTGGTTGGTTGGCCGAGGTTTAAGCAGTTTTTAAAGTGTTTTTCCTTTATTTTTTCATGGGATGTGAGCATGGTTGGCAAAGCTAGCATTTGATGCTCATCTCGAATTCCACATGAACCAAGGGGCTTACTAGACCATTTCAGAGTTAGCCACAATGCTATGAATCTGAGGCAGGCTCGACCAGGTAAGGACATTCCATAAAGGACATTGATGAACCTGTTGGGTTTTGGTGACATTCTGGTGATTTCATGGTGGTTACTGCTGCTTGTTCAAGATTTGTTCAAGCATTATTTGATTGATTGAACATAAATGCCCCAACCACTCTGGGCATTTGGACTTGAATTTCTGAATTGCTAATGCACTGACATAATCACAATGTTATTGTATATGCAAAAGAAATTCAAATCTAAAGTGCACCACTGATGCTGAGCGGTAGGACAGATGCAAGCATCAATTATACCACATCCAGATAAAGTGGCAAACCACCAACTTATTCTCCAAACTGGTGGGCGCATTATGAAGGCTTATTTCCAGTCAGCAATGATGGGCAATATCGACATGGGTGCTATCTCTGCAGAGATGGGTAGTGACCCTTCATTATCCTCCTGGTGGCTGTCTGTACCATTGGAAAATTGGCAAGATAGTGGGAAGACATTGGCTCCCAGGGCTAGGACAATTTAGCTCCATGTTGCTAACTGGCAGAGGCCCTTTTAGCAGCTCTGTGTGATAGCATCCCAAATGTAAGTTGCTGCTCTGTAACTGTAATCTACTGGTGATCTTTAGTTTCTATTTTAATCTCTGGAAAAATCATTTTGATTGCTGAGAATGATCATCTGTACCTTTACCGGTGCGTTGCTGAAAGATGTTCAGGTAACGTTGCCTTTGTGGCTGGAGGGTGAGGGGAAGCAGCAAGAAAAACAGCAAAAAGAACACAGGAACAGTGACCCCAAGAGGGAGGAGGATGGTGCAGGAGGATAGTCAAGGAATATGTAACCCAAAGTAACTTCACTTGTGCAAGATGTGAGGCACCTTTGGTTCGCTGAAGGAATTATGGGCAAAATCCTGAGCGATGTGCATGATGGGGAGATCTGTGGCAGAATCAGAGAAGGCATCTGATGAGGCCCATCTCATCATCAGGAGCATCTTGGGCTATCTCTTCTGTTTTTGACAAGTGACTTGAAAGTTTCTTGCTCTGCAGCAGGGACTTGCCAGTTAAAGCAGGTTATTGCTTGTTGAATGTTTTGTTAATGGCCCAATTCACGTCCTTGACATTCACCTTTCTATCTTACCAAACAAGTTCTGCATCAAGGAAACTTGACATGGAAGTCAGAGCAGATGCTGACAGAATCAGATTGCCACTTGCTCCAAACGACTTCCATGTTGCACTGAATCAAAGTGCATGATACACAGGAATTAGCTGGTACACAACTCTCATCCACGGGCATTGGCATTTGGCATTTGCCAACTCCTCATGACCGTTGTGGCATCTCTCCAATACACTGGCAGTGCGCTCTGGAAGTACAGTCTTCCACTAGCATCAAACGGAAAGAACATTGCACACGCACCCGGGTACTGTTAGGAATCCGAGCCACTCTAAAGCATTCCCCTGTCTACGTGTTGCACCACCCTACCACAGACATTTCTGGACAACTCGATGACATCAAGACCTAAGTCAATCAAAGCTGCAAAAGAATGGGGACGTTGTGGAAAGGCATTGGCAGCACACGTAGCACTGGATAGGCCACCTTCCTCTTGCTTCTAGACGATGCAGCAGGTTCTGAGCACTGATCTCCAACAGTGAGCTTTGTCTGTGATGACAAAATGAAGCCTGATGCTATAACAATGACATTCCAGGCTACACAGAGAGCTGAACAACCAGATGTGAGATCAAATCAGTCACACTTACACTCAAGTGCAAAGTGTTTTCACTCCTGCCGCCATAGTCCCTTACATGAGTCTTCTTCCTCTCTCTTATTATGTGTCAGTGTTGTCCCAGGTTTTGAAGTTAGGGATTGAAGGACTCTGCTTGAGACTGCAGCAACGGCCTGTAGATTTGGTTTGGCAGCTGCAGGATTAAATAATTTTGCCAGGATCAAAGTGTGGGAGGCAAGGTGATGGTGGAGGACCCCAGCCACCTTGTCTCCATGTAAGGAAGGGCACACAAAATGTGCATGGTGTTCCCCATCCTTCTGTTGCCATGCCTCCTGTTGCCTGAGGACCAATGGGTGAGGCAATGGAGTGCAGGTTTGTGCACCTCTCCAGTAGTCCCTGAAGGTGCTGAACCTGGCTTTCCATGGATGCAACCACTAACCTGTCCATGGAGGCAGCTAGACAGTCATATGACTCACTGTGTTCCTGCCACTTCTGGGCTATGGCAGGGTGGGGTCATTGCCTCCCGCAGACCTGTCTGCTGCTTCCTGTTCCTCCCAGTGAACGTGGAGAAAATCCCTGATTGCCCTCTCCTGCCTGGTCAGTTCTCCAATTGTCAGCAGCCTGAGGTGGTTCTTCCTCAGCTAGCTGCAGAGTGAAATGCTGAGCAGATTGTGCTCCTGAACTTTCCAAATGCGACATTCCCACAGAGGTGTCTGTCTCCGAGGGGAGGAGGAGATGGGTACGGGAGGCCTCAGCACTGTCATCCTCATGAGTTAAGGAGGTGGCCATTTCGCCACAGAGGTGCTGGACATTCTAGAGGTAGCTGCAAGACTAAACAGAGAGAAGGCTTGGCGGCCAGTGGTTGGAAGTGGTGTGTAATGAATGACTTTGACTTTGACAGGGGGTATATATGAGAGTTGCAGTGGAATGAAGACTGGTACTTACTGAGTTAATGAGGCATGGATATCCTAGCATTCCCATTGGTCCTTTGAGGGCTAGGATTCTCTCCTTGTATCGTGTGCGTGCACGTGCTGCGGGGGTTGGGGGTAGGTGAAATGGATGTGGGCAGCACAGTTGTTAATGCTGGTGCAGATGGGGAAAGGTGCTGATGTGTCCTGGGCTAATGAGTAGGCAGCACAGAGGCTTTGCAAGGTTAGTGCTGTGGGAGACTTGGGGGTGGTGGGGGGAGAAATGAGAGGAAGTAAGGGAAGATGTTGTAGGCAGCAGTGAGACTGAATACTGGTGGGAGGTGATGCTGTAGTAGAGAGAGAGAGACTGAGTGTCAGGTGATAGAGAGAAGATTGTGGCATTTACCCTGGCACAATGGAGAAGGTCACTGACTTTCTTGAAGCACTGCTCGGCATTCCTCTGGACTGTGGTGACCACATTGACAAGACTGCCAGGATATAGTGGCATGGCCCCTTCAGCTGGAACTCTGGGAAAAGGTCCATCCTGTCCACCAGGACCTTCAGGTTAAAGTCAGAGATTCAGGGCACCATTTTTCCCTTCTCCAATACCTTTTTGAATGAATGTCTGTTATCCAGCAGGGCAGCTTCAGAAATGCAAGTGCTTGTGTACAGTGGCACGAGAGCCAACGGGGATGCAGGCCTTTCTGAGGCTTTCCATTGAGTGGATGGTCGTTTCAGGAATGATTTATGGTAAAATTGGACTGGAATCAGATGTCACGGATGCCATAGGGAATGGGTACATAGTTAAAGCAGCAAGTTTGCCAAGATACAGTGAGAAACTGGATGGCATGGTGGCTCAGTGGTTAGCACTGCTGCCCCATAGTGCCAGGGACCTGGGTTCGATTCCAGCCTCAGGTGACTGTCTGTGTGGAGTTTGCACATTCTCCCCGTGTCTGTGTGGGTTTCCTCCGGATGCTTCGGCTTCCTCCCACAGTATGGGTGAATTGCCCATACTGCATTGCCCATAGTTTTCTGGGATGTGTAGGTGCGTTAGTCAAGGGTAAATGTAGAGTAGTAGTGTAGGGGAATGGGTCTGGGTGGGTTATTCTTGGGAAGGTCAGTGTGGACTCATTGGGTCAAATGGCCTGTTTCCACACTGTAGGTATTCTATGAAAATATGTTGGACCTCATAACAGAAGTCCCTCCAAAATACTCAATGCAACTCAGATAGAAACAATATGATTCAGCCCTGTCACTGAACTAATTGACCAACATCATTAATGTCAACAGTCCTGACTCATTGAATGAGGAAGATTAGCCTTTCCATTCATTGTTCATGACTCTTGTCAGAAATCTTGACAAAGTAAATCTGCATTGAGAACTACATCTGTATATAAAATGTCACTGAGTGACCTAGGTGTGGCTTCCTCTGTCTGGATAGTTTGAAATGAACTGTGCAGTAAAGTCCTCAGCAGGCAATTCCCATGTGTGGTTGGCTGCTCCATCCTTTGCAATAATGAGGGCATGGTAACTTGCCTCACCAAAGCAAGGAAAAAGGCAGCAGGAGCAAGAAAAGGATAAGGAGCTTGAAGAGGAGGAAATAGAACAGATCCAGGGACTACCAATGCCCCTAGTTGGTAGAACTGTCAGAGCTCTGTAATATCACTCTCATCTTTAATCAGGACCAGTCACACAATCTTTACAAAAGCAATGCAACTTGCTTCCTTCAGTCCAATCCTATGATTCTTCTCCTGTATTCACTAAAACATAAACAGTGACACAAAATTCAGAAAACAGATCAAATTTATCAAATAACGGAACGTCGGTGGCTCAGTGGTTAGCACTGCTGCCTCACAGTGCCAGGGACTAGGATTTGATTCCGCCCATAAGTGACGGTTTGTGTGGATTTTGCACATTCTCCCCGTGTCTGCGTGGGTTTCCGCTGGGTGCTCCGGTTTCCTCCCTCATTCCATAGATGTGGAGGTTAGATGGACTGGTAATGCTAAGTTGCCCATAGTGTCCAGGGATGTGTAAGCAAGGTGAATTAGCCATGAGGAAAGGCAAGGAGTAGTGGGACTGGGTGGGAAGCTGTTTGCAGGGTCAGTATGGACTCAATGGGCTGAATGGCCTACTTTCACACAGTAGGGAATCGATGATGATCTATATTCCATCATGATTGAACAATCACCCACATAAGCCCTAGAGTCCTTTCTTCTATGTTTGTATCCTTGAGGTTTCTGCAATGTTTTTCCCCAATAACTCAAGGTGAGCAGTGAAAAGCTGCTGAGCTGTGGTGGGTACCTTCCACTGAGGCTGTGATGGGTAATGCCGAACACCTTGGAGACTAAGCTGTAGACTGGTGGACCATGGCATTCTGTACCAGCTGGCTGTTTGGCACTAGCAGGGACACTGGGGTGTAGGCATCCTGAGAGAGAAAGATGATTCCGGTCTTACGGAGGCCCAGGCCACTCTCCTCACCCCAGCATTTTGCATGTAAACAACAGTAAGGTGTCAATGTGATGTTTCAGAGAGGCTGCCAGCACTGACCCCTACAGCCAAGCTGGCAGCTGCCTAAGTTTCAACGATAGTGATGTGGGCTCCACTGCAATGTGAGCAGAACTAACTATTTGGTCCATGCTGGGTGGATGCGTCCTTTGCTCAGTGCAAAGACTCGACAAGTCTGAGCAGGATTCCTCCATGTTGTGTAATAAAGTATGCAAGCTCACAAGCACACTTTTCTAATGACTGTCCATCAGCATTCTTTTTGTAAGCCCATGGTTTGTAGTATGTGAACATATCCTCGAGTGAGCTGACCCCACCTTATTGCCCCAGCTGCATGACCACTTGTGGCCAGCAACTCTCCTCTGTTGCCCTAGAGTCTGGGCATCCTGAAGAGCCAATGGGAGTCGACTCCTGTTCTTACTGTTCCTATTTTTAACAAAATAAACTTCAGCTGAGAGAGAAAGTTAAAATTGTTGGGAGTGAACAAATGGAAAAATAATATTTTGAGCCATTGATTTGTTTTGTGTTTTCATTTAATTGCTTTTTTGAAATTGCTAAGTTTGACAATATGATTCAGACAGTGGATGGAAGTCATTTTGATTAGTTTTTTGTTCACTCAGTGACCTATTTGAGCCAATGAGTATGATTAACTTAGAACGTGTTTATTTAATGCAATGATGACTTTCTGTCCTATAGATTAGAAGTGGCATTGAGGCTTAACAATGTGATGCTACCATGTAGAGTTGGTGGGATATTTTAATTAGAATTATAACCTTGTCTGTTTCCAGATGGATTTCTAATTGACTGTTTTAGAACAGCAGCTGCTATAATGTTTGCACTTGAACTCAAAATTGCACAGAATATATTACACAGGGACAAAGAACTTTTGTTCCACCAGCAGCATTTTAACGTTGATACAAGACAGAAACTTTGACAGAATTTCTGGGCTCTTTAAATGTGGAAAGTATATAGTAGGGGAACAAATTCCTCATTTGTACTCCGTTATCAATAACAAAAACTCCTCACCCAGGAAGAGCAGATATAAAATGTTTTTTTTCTGTTGTCTTGGCAGTATGTCTTAACTCAAAGGGATGCTGTTCTCTTATAATTGCCATTTTTAAAACTTCCCATTTCTTCTCAATCAATGAATCAATATTATTGTCCTTCAAACATGTGCTCCGCGGCTTCTAGCTTAACTGCCATTCCTATCACTTTGTATTAAAAAATGGCATTCACAGGATGGCTGGGCTGGCATTTATTCTTCATTGCCCTTGAGAAGATGGTAGTGAAACATGAGACCAGGATGCAGAATCAGATTGGGTGGAAATATATGGATAACAGGGGAAAGAAGTCATGAATGTGAGTCTTCTAGAGGCCCCTAAAGAGTTGCCTCACTGTAGCTACAGTAAAGATCAGGAAATAATGGAGTCGTAAGAGGGACGTTACAATTGTCATGGGTAGTTTTAATCTTCATATTAACTGGACAAATAAATGGGTTTGGGTAATTTAGAACTAAGATTGAAGCATCAGGGATTGCTTCATCTCTGATGTTTCAATCTTATGGTGGCATGGGGGCTCAGTGGTTAGCACTGCCGCCTCACAGCACCAGGTACCCAGGTCCGATTCCAGCCTCGGGTGACTGTCTGTGTGGAGTTTGCATATTCTCCCCGTGTCTGCGTGGGTTTCCTCCAGGTGCTCTGATTTCCTCCCACAGTCTAAAGATGTGCAGGTTAGGTAAATTGGCTATGCTAAATTGCCCATAGTGTTCAGAGATATGTAGGTTAGGTGCATTAGTCAAGGGAAAATGTAAAAAGTACTAAGGTAGAGGAATGGGTCTGGGTGGGTCGGTGGAGCTTGTTGGGCCTAATGGCTTGTTTCCAGTCTCTAGGGATTCTATTCTAATGCTTAACCTGAAAACAGACTACTTTAGATCTAGTAATGTATTACTAGTAGGATTAATCAGAGATCTTGTAGTTAAGGATCCATTAGGGGGTAGCTGTCACTGCATGGTAGAATTTCAGATTCCGTTTGAGGGAGAGCAACTTGGGTCTTAGACCCAGTGTCCTGAACTTAAAAAATAAAGGAGCAATGACAGAGATACGAAGAAAGAACTGGTTAAAGCAAGCTGGGAGTATTGACTAAGGAGAAGGTCAGTGAATGAGCAGTTGCAAACATTTGATATGTAATAATGCTCAGTAAAAATTATTTTGGGCAAGTGAGAAAGCTTGGAAGAAGGATGAACCATCCATAGTAAACAAAGGCTGTCAAGGAGAGTACTTAATTAAAGACTAAGGATACAAAGTGATTAAACCAGTGGTAAGTCAAAGATGGGAGATTTTTAGGAATCAGCATTGAATGAATTAAAAAAGAAATGAATAAAGAGGGAGAAAATTAGTTGGTTAGAAATATAAAAACAGTCCAAGCAGGAGCTTCTGTGGGTATAATTGGGATGTTTAAACGTGTAACTGGGAAATTAATAACCAGGACTAGGGAAGTGGCTGATAATTTAAACAAAAAATTTTCATTGTTCTTCATGATGGAAGCTATTATAACATTGCAAAAATAACAGAGAAGCAAAGTGCTAATGGAACGAAAAATCTTCAAACAGTCTGTATCAGGAGGGACAAAGTATGTGACAAACTAATGTGACTAAAGGGGAACAAGATGGCCTGCATTCAAGAGTTTTATACAAAGTGACTGCAGTGGTACTGAAGGCATTGGACAAATATTCTAGAGTTCCCTGAATTCCAGAGCGATATAAACCACTACTGTGATTCCCCTGTTCTAGAGGGAGGGAGACCGAAAGCAGGAAATTGTGCTTGACTAATCTTCTGGAATTTTTTGAAGATGTAACTATGAAGATGGAGAAGGGAGAGCCAGTGGACGTAGTGTACCTGGACTTTCAGAAAGCCTTTGATAAAGTCCCACATAGGAGATTAGCGAGCAAAAAGGGCACATGGTATGGGCTCAAAATACTGACTTGGATTGAAAATTGGCTGACTGACAGGAAGTGAAAAGTAGTGATAAACAGGTCAATTTTGGAATGGCAGGTGGCGACCAATGGGGTACCACAAGGCTCGGTGCCAGGACCACAGCTGTTTACAGTATACATTAATGATATAGATGAAGGTATTAAAATTAATATTAGCGAATTTGCTGATTACACAAAGCTGGGTGGCAGGGTGAAATGTGAGGAGAATGTTAGGAGAATACAGGGTGACTTGGACAGTTAGGTGAGTGGACAGATGCATGGCAGATGCAACTTAATGTGGATAAATGTGTGGTTATCTACTTTGGTGGCAAGAACAGGAAGGCAGTTTACTATCTAAATTGAGTCAAGTTAGGTAAATGGGAAGTACAACGAGATCTAGGTGTTATACATCAATCAATGAAAGCAAGCATGCAGGTACAGCAGGCAGTGAAGAAAGCTAATAGCATGCTGGCCTTCATAACAAGAGAAATTTGAGTATAGGAGTAAAGAAGCCCTTCTGCAGCTGTACAGGGCCCTGGTGAGCCCGCACCTAGAGTATTGTGTGCAGTTTTGGTCTCCAAATTTGAGGAAGGACATTCTGGCTATTGAGGGAGTGCAGCGTAGGTTCACGAGGTCAATTCCTGGAATGGCGGGAGTATAAAATGATGGAAGATTGGAGCAACTGGGCTTGTATACATTTAAGTTTAGAAGGATGAGAGGGGATCTGATTGAGACGTATAAGCTTATTAAAGGTTTGGACATTCTGGAGGCAGGAAGCATGTTTCCGCTAATGGGTGAGTCCAGAACCAGAGGACACAGTTTAAAAATAAGGGGTAATCCATTTAGAACAGAGTTGAGGAAAAACATCTTCACCCAGAAAGTGGTGGATATATGGAATGCTCTGCCCCAGAAGGCAGTGGAGGCTAAGTCTCTGGATACTTTCAAGAAAGAGATAGATAGAGTTTGTAAAGATAGTGGAATCAAGGGTCATGGGGATAAGGCAGGAACAGGATACTGATTATGGATGATCAGCCATGGTCATAATGAATGGTGGTGGTGGCTTGAAGGGCCGAATGGCCTACTCCTGCACCTATTATGTATTGAAACTATAAGCCACTTAGCCTAACGCATGCCATTAGAAAAATGCTACAAACCATTTATAAGGGAGAAATAGCGGGGAGAATAGAAATATGATTGATATGGTTCTGTGAGAGGAAAATTATGTTTGACAAATTCATTAGACTTTGGAGAATATAACAAGCAGAGCTGATAAAGGGGGCTAGTGGATGGTACTGTATTTGGATTTCCAGCAGGTATTTAGCAAGGTGCCACATAAAAGGTTATTGCACATAATTTGTAAATAATGAAGTGCCTCAAAGATCAGTCCCATGGCCTCAATTATTTACTATTTGTAGGAAAGGGCAGGCTGTAGTTTATGCAAGATAAACAGAAGTTGCTGGAAAACTCAGCAGGTCTTGCAGCAACATCTTCGGAACTGGGAAAGGATCATTGGACCTGAAGCATTAACTCTGATTTCTCTTGACCTGCTCAGTTTTTTTCCAGCAATTTCTTTTTTTTTGTTTCTGATTTCCAGCATCTGCGGTTCTTTTGGGTTTTTTTTGTAATGTATGCCAGTTTGTTGATAATACAAAAATAGGAGGGGGTGTTGCATGAATGATGAAAACATAGAGTATCTGCAAGGAGATAAAGGTTCGTTCAGTGAGAGAAAAAGGAATTGGGAGATGGAACCTTAATGTAAACAAGTGAGAGTTCATGTAATTTGGTAGGAGGAATCAAAAGGCAAACTGTCATGTAAACAGAGAGATATTCCAAAAAATGTGTGACACACAGGCAATTTAGGTGTTCTTGTGCACAAGAAACAAAAAGTTAGCTTGTCGATGTAGCAAGTAATTAAGAAGGCAAATGGATTTTGGCCTTTATTGGTAGTGGTTTGGAGTTTAAAGACAGTGAAGTATTGTTACAGTTGTACAAGTTAAGCTGCATCTGGTGTACTGTGTGAAGTTCTGGTCCCCATATTAGAGAAAGAATACTCAAAAGCAATTCACTAGGCTAATTTCTGGGTTAAAGGGATTGACTTATGAAGAATAGTCATCCAGGTTAAATCTTCATTCATTTGAATTTAGAAGAATGAGGAGTGATATTATTGAAATATAAAAGATTCTGAGGGGCCATGACAGGGTAGATAATGAGCAGATGTTTCTACGAGTGAGGAAATCTCAAACTAGGGGACAGTTACTGAATAAGGGGACACTCTTTAGACATAAGATGCAAAGGGATTTCTTCACTCAGATGGTGGTGAATGTCTGGAATGTGGCAATATTTAAAGAAAAGGCAGATAGACATTTGAAATATCAGTGAATTGAGGGCTATGAAGAGCTGGCATGACAGGAGTTCAGGCTGGGGGCCTACTCCTGCTCCTATTTATTACATTTTTTATGTTCTGACAAAACTGTAGCAGATTTTCAATCTGCTCCACAAAGATTTGAATTATATTTTTTCTTTGACATTTAGCTCACCAAAAAAAATCCAGTACTTAGTGTTGGTTCTTGGGACAAATGGGCCATCAAAAAAGTGAGTATAAGTTAAATATCATGAAGTTCTGCTTTAAAAAAAAAGCATGAATCAGAGATGGCCTATAGTAAGTCAGCTTCAGTCCAGTACGTACACATTTTGCAGGCAGACTCAGACAGTGATATACCACTGAAACAAAAATATAAGGTTTGATTTTACAGGGAATGGGTGTCACTGGCTAGGCCAGCATTTATTGCCCATCCCTAATTGCTCAGAGGGCACTTAAGAGTCAAGTATAATGTTGTGGCTCTGGAGTCACATGTAGGCCAGACCAGGTAAGGACAGCAAATTTCCTTCCCTAAAGTAGACCAGATGGATTTTATAGTGATTGTCAGTGGTTATATGGCCATCAATAGACCTTGAATTCCAGAATTTTTAAAAATTGAATTCAAAATCACCCATCTGCCATGAGATTTGAACCCAGATCCCAAAACATAACCAGGGTTTCTGGAATAACAGTCTGGTAATAATACCACTAGGCCAGTACCCCTTTCCCCTCCCCACCCCCCCTCCCAGTCCCACCCCGTCCCCAGGCCCTAGACAAGAGATGATTAATTGCTCAGAAGACCAACTTAAACTAAATTGAAAAAAATAGAGTGGGATCAAAAAATGCTCAATGGAATTCGATGAGATGAAAGTCTTGGCAAAAGCAGCTGCTGCTCTAAATGGCTGTAGGCTCCATGCTGAAGAAAAATAGAGAGGTATAGGTTTACCAGCAACGTCAACATTCAATATTGGATTAATAGGAACAGGAGTAGCCCTTTCAGTCACAGTTAGATCAATGTGGATTTTTATCTTAACATTATCTATCTTCCTTGGTTCCACTTCTCTTAATACACTTGTGTAATGAAAGCATATCATCTTAGTTTTGAAATTTTCAATTGAACTGCACCCTGCAAGCCTCCAGTCTGCTGGCCATCCTTGCTTCCCATGAGCCTCCAGTCTGCTGGTCATCCCTGTTTCCCATGAGCCTCCAGTCTGCTGGCCATCCCTGCTCCGCTCGAGACCTGCTGGCTATTCCACTCTGCTCCAGATATCCAGCCACTGTACCTCAGGAGAAAACACCAAGCAATGAAAAAGGGGAGAAAGAGAGAAAAAAAAACTGGAAGTAAACGAAAGGAATGGAGCAACTCCGGTTGGAGCATCCCACTCTACCGCTATCTTGACCAGAAGAACTGAATTTTCATGGAATCAGATTATTCTGACAAATCATAGGTTGCCCAGCAGACACTGCTGGTAAAACAGAATTGCAGTAAATTTACTTCAGTATTCTCCTCTATAGTACACTCCCTGTCATACAGGAAATAATACAGCCTTTTTCTTGAGGATCACCATTGACTAACAACTAACTCTATCCCTGTCTACAGTAACCTAATTATATAATCAGATGAGCTCTGCACCTAAGCAGAATATCTAAACAGAAGCTATTTGTCTGCTTCTTTGCCAGCAATGTGAATTTTAAATTAAGTCAGCAGAACATTGTTTGAAGCTGCTCTATGGAGTAAGTCCATTGCAAAGTACCACAAGACTGTCGATCCTTCATCAAAGTGCATCAAACAAACATATGAGCTATGATTACAATTTCTGACTTCTATCTGCCTCTCGAGTTTGCTGGAACCTGAATAAGCTCATTTTACTCTGCAACAAGCCATTAGCCCATTTAAGAGATTTGATATTGGTTTGTACAATAAATATTAACTGGAACAGTGGCCCAGAGGTCCTGAGCTGAAATTCAATTATGGCTGCTTTTGAAACTCGATTTGACGTGCTGCTAATGTGTGGGCTGAGAATAATTAGGGAACATGCCAGATTGTCACAAAAACCCAAGGTTCTACAAAGTTGTGAGTTTACTCATTCTGCCCCTATCCAGTCTCTCAAAATGTGGTTGATTCCTAGTGAGCCAATCAGGCCATGTCACAGAACATAAAGATTCAAAGCAGGTATAGGCTATTCAGTCCATCATACCTTTTCTACCCCGTAACAGTATCATGCCGGAACTCTCAATTCAACTCCATACCTTTGCACACTCTCCCATATCATGTGATTGGTTTAGTATGCACAAATCTACTGATTTTCAGTCTTGAATATATTCAACAATTGAATCCAGATGTAAAAGAAAATAAAATTGGCCTTTGGCAACAATCCAGAAATAATATCGTTCTTAATTTATGTAGTCTCGCACAGAAGTAGGCTATTCAGCCCATTATACAAATGTCAGCTCTATGAAAGAGCTAATCAATTATCCTGAATTCCTTTCTCATTCCCCATAGCTTGACATTTTTGTTCTTTTTAAAAGTATATATAAATCCTCTTTCAAAAGTTATCATATGCTGTGTTAAAATCTCCTCCCACTCTGATTCCTTTGCTTCCCTGAAATCTATGTCCCCTGGTGACAACTCTTTATGGCAATGCAAATAGTCTCTCCTTCTTCACTTTGTCAAAATCCTTCATGATTTTCAGTAAATCGCCCCTTACCTACCCTGCTCTGAGGCGAAGCAAATTACTACAGATGGTAGAATCAATACTGCAAACAAAAAATGCTGGAAATCACAGTGGAACAGGCAGCATCTGTGGAGAGAGAGCAAGCTAGTGTTTCGAGTCTTAGATGAATCTTCTGAGCTGCTCTAAGGAGTCAAGCCCAACTTCCTAAGTCCCTCCACATAACTGAAGTCCTTCGTTCTTGGTCCTATTCAAGTAAGTTTCTTCTATACTGTCTCTAAGGCATTGAAACCCAAAGGGAAACAATAATCCAGCTGGAAATTAACCAGCCATAAATGTTTAACTTTCCTTTCTTTTGCATTCTATGTCTCTGTTTATAAAGCCAAGGGTCTAATTTTTTTTAAAAAATAGCTTTTTACCTTATTCTGTGACCTTTAATGTTTTGTGTCTATATACCTCTGGCCTGTTTCTGAAAGTTCCCTTGAAAATTGTACCATTTTGCATACATCTCTCTCATAATTCTCATTGTTGAAATGAATTACTTCACAGTTTTGTATTCTATTTATTTGCTACTTTCCTGCTCATTTAACTGATTTGTCTATGCCCTGCTGAATTGCCAGGCTGTTTACTACACTTCTGAGTTGTCTGCAAACTTTAAAATCATGCCCTATAAATCCAAGATATAACTAATATTTATCAAAAGGAGAAATGATCTTAATATCAAGTAGACTAATTCACTGATGGCACCAAGTTAGGTAGCACAGTAAGTAGTGGAATTGGCAAACAGAAGAGAATAATTTAAAAGATTAATGGAATGTTAACTTCTAATGAAATGTAGGTGGAATGCAAAGAGTTTTGAATAACACTTTAGTTGTACATAGCTTTTGCTAAGTTTCCTTTGGAATACAGTGTTCAGTTCTGCCATAGGTCAAGGAAGGAACTGTGCAGATTCACCAGAATGATCTTGGGCTTGAGAGGGTTAAATTCTGTGGACAGTTTGCCAAGGTAAGACTTGAATTTAGAAAATTGAGGTGTGATCTATTTGGGGTGTTTCAAATGATTAAAAGATATAGTGGGTTGGGTAGAGAGACACTGTTTCCTGTCGGGGAGGCTAGAACACAGGCTCTCTACGACAGAGAAAATCGGAGCTGGGTCAGCTGAGGGTGATGTCAGCATTCACTTCTACACTATGAAAGGTGGTGGAATCTTTTTAATCCATGAGCTGTGCGCGCTGCTGGGTGGGCCAGCATTATTGCCTGTGCCCAGCTGACCTTGAGAATGTAGTGGCTCGAACATTTTTTTCTTGAAACAGCCATTAAGCTAAAGCTTGACCAGAGTGGTGCTGGAAAAGCACAGTAGGTCAGGCAGCATCCGAGGAGCAGGAAAATCGAAGTTTTGGGCAAAAGCCCTTCATCAGGAATAGAGGCAGGAAGCCTCCAGGGTGGAGAGATAAATGGTGGGGCTGGGGAGAAGGTAGCAAAGAGTACAATGGGTGGATGGGGGTGGGGATGAAGGTGATAGGTCAGAGAGGAGGGTGGAGTGGATAGGTGGGAAGGGAGATTGGCAGGTAGGACAGCTCATGAGGATAGTGCTGAGCTGGAAGGGAAAGTGGGAGGAAGGGAAATGAGGGCTAAGGCTAGCTCAGTTTAAAAACTTCAAATGTGAAATTGGTAAATCTTTGTTAGCCAAGGGTATGAGTCACGATGGACAGATTGAACATCAGACATATCTTCAAACAAAGTGCAAATCCAGTGAACCATAGCATAGAGCTAGGGGAGGCATGGTGCTCAGTGGTTAGCACTGCTACCTCACAGCACCAGAGATCTGGGTTCAATTCCAGCCTCGGGCCACTGTATGTGTGCAGTTTGCACATTCTCCCCGTGTCTGCGTGGGTTTTCTTCGGGTGCTCCAGTTTCCTCCCACAGTCCAAAGATGTGCAGGGCAGGTGAATTGGCCATACTAAATTGCCTGTAGTGATAGGTGCATTAATCAGAGGGAAATGGGTCTGGATGGGTTACTCTTCGGAGGGTCGGTGTGAACTGGTTGGGCTGAAGGGCCTGTTTCCACACTGTAGGTAATCTAATCTAAATATTAAAAGCAACAAGCTATAGGCAGAATGTTATATCAAGAGTGAATCAGACCAAATCTCTCTATCTTCATCGCATCCAATAGAGAATGATGATGATGAACATTAAAGCAACTAACAGAACAAAGGTGCTTCATGTGCATTACTTTCTCATCTACAGTAGATTGTTTTGTGAGTGAGCAAGAGACAGGGCTCAGATGGAATTGTCGTGCAAATAATTTGCATTGATCTCCCAAGGTTCTTGCCTTCATTGATGCCTGCATCTTACTCGTTCAGTCCACATGACACTGAGAAGCAGCTAAGTTTACTAAACCCAACAAAGACTATCTCAGAAACAGTGCTGAAACCTGACCAGCAGAACTGGCTCTTATGTAGACATAAGGATGTTTTATATGCAGTTTACTGGCATAGCCTCAGCAGTATCTCAGTGGGCAGCATTTTTTACATTTGAGTCAGAAAGTTGTGCAATCTGAAGCGTGATTTTATAGAATGTAGCTGGTTCACAGGTTACAGTAACTTCTGGCTGCAAATGGCTCCTCTCTGGAGCTGATGAGCTTCTGGCACTGAGTGAGGTGTTCAGGAAATTACATTCCACTGGTAAAGTAGGGGTTCATTATAATTTTTTCAATTAATTCAAGGGATTTGGATATTGCTGACTGGGACAACATTTATTGTCTATCCCTAGTTGTTCTTTAGAATATGGTGGGTGGATGCCTTCTTAAGTCACTGTAGTCCTATTGATGTAGGGGTACCATCCCCAGTACTGTTAGAGAGGGATCTCCAGAATTTTGACCAAGTAACACTGAAGGGATGATTATATATTTTCAAATCAGGATAATGAGCAACTTGTAAGGGAACTTGCAGGTAGTAATGTGTCCATGTACCTGCTACCCTCCTCCTGTTCGATGGAAGTGGTCATGGGTTTGGAAGGTGCTGTCTTAGGAAACCTTGATGGAATTTCTGTAGTGTATTTTGTAGATGGTGGAGGGAGTGAATGTTGGTAATATGGTGCCAAATCATTCTGTATGGATGCTTCAGAGCTCAGTACAGCAACTGCTCTGCCTAGGACTGTAATAAACTACAGAGAGTAGTGAACACAGCTCAATCCATCATGCAAGTCAATGTTCCATCCATTGACTCCATCAACACTTCTCGCTGCCTCAGAATGGCAGCCAACATCATCAAAGATCCCTTCCACCCCAATTATAATCTTCTTCAACCGCTTCCATTTTTGTATCACAAGATACAAAAGCTTAAACACACGTACTAACAGTTTTGAGAATAGCTTCTTCCTGCTGTTATCAGACGTCTGAAGGACATCTCAAATTTAATGTTGAACTTGCTCTTTATGATCTCCTGTTCAGCTGTAATATTGTGTTCCTCGCTCTGTTTTATTAGCCTTATGCACATATATGACATGATCGCCTGTACTACCCGCAAAACAAATTTCCTACTGTACCTAGGTACATATGGCAATAATCCAAATCAAATTAGTGAAGTGGGCTGCTTTGTCCTGGTGCTGTCAAGCTTCTTATCATGGATTTGGAAGGTGCTGTCAAAGAAGCCTCAGTGAACTTCTGTGGTTCTTGCCCGTTGAGTCACTGGCATGGATGTCTAAATTGGGCTTCACTATGCTGGATGACAGTGAGCTTTTTCAGTGCAGTTGGGGCTCTGTTCACTGAGGCAAATGGAGAGTAATCACAAAGTTTGTGAGAAGATTTGTAATTCGGGTGCTCATTGTTGTGGTTCTGTTCGCCGAGCTGGGAATTTGTGTTGCAGACGTTTCGTCCCCTGTCTAGGTGACATCCTCAGTGCTTGGGAGCCTCCTGTGAAGCACTTCTGGTTGTCAGTTCCAGCTGTCCGTTGCAGTGGCCGGTATATTGAGTCCAGGTTGATGTGTTTGTTGATAGAATCTGTGGATGAGTGCCATGCCTCTAGGAATTCCCTGGCTGTTCTCTGTTTGGCTTGTCCTATAATAGTAGTGTTGTCCCAGTCGAACTCATGTTGCTGAATACCACAAAGGTATACAGGAAAACCACACACGCAGACCAAGTCCTGAACTATGAAAGCAACCATCCCAACACACACAAAAGAAATTTCATCAAGACACTGTTCAAAAGGGCCACAACACATTGCAGCACACTAGAACTGCAAAAAGAGGAAGAAGAACACCTCTACAATGTATTCACCAAAAACAGATATCCCCGCAATTTCATCAACAGATGCCTAAGGGAAAGACAACGGAATGAGGACATGCCACAACCCAAAGGACTAGCCACGTTACCCTACATCACCAACATTTCTGAACTGACAGACAGACTACTTTGACCACTCGGACTCATAACAGCACACAAACCAACAGCCACTCTCAGACAACAACTCACCAGAACAAAGGACCCTACACCCAGCATGAGCAAAACCAACGTAGTGTACAAAATGCCATGCAAGGACTGCACAAAACACTACATAGGGCAAACAGGAAGACAGCTAATGATCCGTATCCATGAACACCAACTAGCCATGAAACAACACGACCAGCTATCCTTAGTAGCCACACACGCAGATGACAAGCAACATGATTTCAACTGGGACAACACTACTATTATAGGACAAGCCAAACAGAGAACAGCCAGGGAATTCCTAGAGGAATGGCACTCATCCACGGATTCTATCAACAAACACATTGACCTGGACCCAATATACCGGCCACTGCAGCGGACAGCTGGAACTGACAACTGGAAGCGGCAGATTCAAACCACTACAAATGCCGGAGGAAAGATCACAGAAGCGCTTCACAGGAGGCTCCCAAGCACTGAGGATCTCACCTAGACAGGGGACGAAACGTCTGCAACACAAATTCCCAGCTCGGGAAACAGAACCACAACAACTGAGAGTAATCCTTCCTAGTTCTGACCTGTGTTTATAAATATTGAAAAGGCATTGGTGGGTAATGAAGTAAGTCACTTACTGCAAAATATTTGGCCAGATATGTTTCCAGTCAGGGCTGACTCTAAAGATTTTAATGTGAGGAATTCAACTATATATGCTAAAATAAAAACAAAGTGCAGGAGGCATTCAGTTCTGTAAAGAGAAAAACAGAGTTAACATTTCAATGTGGCTCTCCTTTGGTATCATCAGAGTTGGGATTATCCTATTGACTGTCAAAGGGAGACAGTTAGATCCTTGTTCTTTTTGGGATTGTCATTGTCTAATACTTATGAAATGAATGTTCCTTATCAGTCATCAGACATCACCTGGATATAGTCCCTGTCTTTCTGCTTGTAGGTATAGACTGCATCAGATTTGAGGAGTTAGGAATGGTATTTTGAGTTCTGGGCATCAACCGTTCGTAGCTGGTGGGTAAGGTACTTCGCTGACACCAAACCTGCTTTGTAATGTTTTCAAAATCAAATTCCCTTCAAATACATTGGCGAAAGTGAGGACTACTGATGCTCGAAACATCGATTTTCCTGCTCCTCAGATGCTGCCTGACATGCTGTGTTTTTCCAGCACTCTACTCTCCACTGTTCAAACACATGTCTGGGGCAGGTGGACGTAGAGTCATAGAATTATACAGCACAGAAACAGACTGTTTGGTCCAACTTATCCGCACCAACCAGAAATCCTAAACTGATCTAGTTTCATTTGCCAGTGTTTGGTCCATATCCCACTAAATCTTTCCTATTCATATACCCATCCAGGTGCCTTTTAAATGTTGTAATTGTACCAGCCTCTACCACTTCCTCTGGCAGTTCATTCCATACAAGCACTGCACTCTGTGTGGAAAAAGCTGCCCGTCAGGGCCCTTTTAAATCTTTCTCCTCTCACCTTGAACCTATGCCCTCTGTTTTTGGACTCTCCTACTCTTGGGGGAAAAATAACTTGTCTATTGATCCTATCCATGCCCCTCATAAGGTCACCCCTCAGTCTCTGATGCTCTAGGGAAAACAACCCCAGCCTATTCAGCCTGTCCCACTCCTTCAACCCTGGCAAATCCTTCAACCCTGGCAACATGCTTGTAAATCTTTTCTGCACCTCTTTAAGTTCAACAATATCTTTTCTATAACAAGGAAACCAGAATTGAATGCAGTATTCTAAAAGTGGCCAAATCAATGTCCTGTACAGCCACAACACCTGACATCCCAACTCCTACACCCAATGCACTGTTCAATAAAAACAAGCATACCAAAAGCCTTCTTCACTACCCTGTCTCCCTGCGAATCCACTTTCAAGAAATTATGAATCGGCACTCCAAGGTCTCTTTGTTTTGCAACACTCCACAGGACCCTACAATTAAGTGTATAAGTCCTGTCCTGGTTTGTCTTATCAAAATGTAACATCTCATATTTTTCTAAATTAACGCCCATCTGCCACTCCTCAGCCAATTGGCCTGTCTGATCAAGATCCCATTGTACTCTGAGATAACCTTCTTCACTGTCCACCATACCTACAATTTTCACCTGCCAACTTACTAACTATATCTCCTATGTCCACATCCAAATCATTCATATAAATGACAAAAAGTGGTGGACCCAGCACTGATCCTTGTGGCACACCACTGGTCACAGGCCTCCAGTCTGAAAAGCAACCCGTCACCATCACCCTCTGTTTTCTACCTTCAAGCCAATTTTGTATCTAGTTGGCTAGCTCCCCCTAGATTCCATGTGATCTGACCTTGCTAACCAGTCTACCAATCAAATCTTGTTGACCATCTTGCTGAAATCCATATATATAATATCTACCACTCTGCCTACCTCAATCTTCTTTATCACCTCTTCAAAAACTCAATCAAGTTAGTGAGACATGATTTTCCATGCACAAAGCCATGTTGACTATCCGTAATTAGTCCTTGCCTTTTCAAATTCTATCCCTCAGAATTGCCTCCAACAACTTACCCACCACTGACATCAAGCTTATCGCTCTATAGTTCCCTGGCTTTTCCTTACCACCTTTCTTAACTAATGGAACCACATTACCCACCCTCCAGTCTTCTGACATCTCACCTGTGGCTATTGATCATACAAGTATCTCAGCAAAGGATCCAGCAATCTCTTATCAGCTTCCTACAAAGCTCTGGCATACACCTGATCAGGTCCTGGGAATTTATTGACCTTTATGCATTTTAAGATTTCCAGCAAGTCCTCTTCTGTAATATGGACACTTTTCAAGACATCACTACTTATTTCTTCAAATTCCCTAACTTCCCCATCCTTCTGCTCAATAAACACTGATGTGAAGTATTCATTTAGTATCTCATCCATTTCGTGTTGTTCCACACAGAGGTCCTTGATCTTCAAGGAACCCTATTCTCTGCCCAGTTACTCTTTTTTTAATAGGATCTCTTTAGATTATCCTTAACTTTGTTTGCTAAAGCTATCTCATGTCCCCTTTTTGCCCTCCTGGTTTCCCTCTTGAGTATATGCCTACTGCCATTATACTCCTCCAGGGATTCACTTGATCCCAACTGTCTCTACCTGACATATTCTTTCTTTTTTTTTCCTGGCTAAACCATCAATTTCTCTCATCATCCAGTATTCCCTACACTTACTAGCCGTGTCCTTCAGACTAACAAGAACATATTGTCTCTAAACTCTTGTTATTTCATTTTTGAAGGCCTCCCAACTTCCAACTGTCCCTTCACTTGCAAATAGTCTTCCCCAGTCAACTTTTGAAAGTTTCAGCCAAATAACTGCAAAATTGGCCTTCCTGCAATTTCGAACTTTAATTTTTATATGAGGTTTATCCTTTTTTATAACTATTTTGAAACTAATAGAATTATGATTACTGGTGCCAAAGTGCTTCCCCACTGACACCTCAGTCACATGTCCTGCCTTATCTCTCAAGAGAAGGTCAAGTCTTGCACCTTGTCTAGTTGGTAGATCCACATATCGAATGAGAAAATTTTCTTGTACACACTTGACATATTCATCTTCATTGAAGTCCTTAACACCATGGCAGCCCCAGTTAATGCTTAGACATTTAAAATCCCCGACCATTACAACCCTATTATTCTTATAGATAACTGAGACCTCCTTATATATTTGCTTCTCAATTTCTCGCTGATTATTCGGGGGTCTATAGTAGAATCCAAAAGGTGGTCATCTCTTTCTTACTTCTCAGTTCCACCCATATAACTTCCCTGGACATTCTCCTAGGAATATCTCCCCAAGTACAACTGTAATGTTACCCTTAACTAAAAACACCACTCCCTCTCCTCTCTTTCCTCCTCTTCTATCATTCCTATAATATCTGTACCCAAGAACATTAAACTACCAGTCTAGCACTCCCTGAGCCATGTTTCTGTATTAGCTATGATATCCCAGTTCCATGTTTCCAACCATGCCCTAAATTCATCTGCCTTTCTTGTCATCTTTCATTATAACTCTAAACATAAAGTTAAAAAAAACCTCTTAAACCCAGAAGTAACATTTGAATAATTTGATTTACAAAGCCTAGAATGGAAATATTGCAGCTTTCAAAATTAAATTTCCCAAGATAATCAGCTAACAAATTACATGTGCCTCTGCATAGATTCGCTGAATGGCAGATGATTCCTGAAGTCCACAGTCTGCCTGATTCTTACTTTGACTCCTACCTTAGAGCACCTGAGTCTGTGGTGGGTTTGCTGGGGCCATATTTAAAGCTCTGTGGAACTCAACTATTGTCAGTACAGCATTCCTTATATTCATCCACAGAAAATAATCACCTCTGTTGCTTGATGGCCATGTGTTTTCTAAAATAGCCTTATTGTAGTAACTTGAACCAGCCAAAAAGCAGCTATCTCCGTGTTGAATGATAGACCAGTTTCGATGGGCTGGATGGTCTACTCTTCCAGTTTCTTCTGTTGTAGACATTATGTTCAGAGATGCTATTACACCCCTCTGGATCAGGTGGGACTTGAACCCAGGCCCCCAATCTAGGGGAAGGGACACTGCCACAAGATACCATCCATCGTCCTTTTTAGATATTTAGATATTTTCTAAATAATCTGTTCAAAGATGTTATTACACACATCTGGAGTATCTAGTCATTAACATTGTCTCCTGGTTCAGAGGTATGGACACTATCACTGCACCACAAGTGCCTCTCTATCATCTTTTATATGCGATGTTTAAGGACCTATCTAATTGTCAACAGTTGAAGATAAACCATTAGGGAGCCTTAAGAAAGAGGCACCTGTCTTCCATAACAACATGTATGATAGTACTATGTATAAGTTATATTAACTGGTTGGACAGAATAACAACTGTAAGGAGCTAAAACTATCACATCTGTCTCCATCAGCACCTAATGTAAGACTAAGTGTTTCTCCACCCAAACATTGAGAGATATAATCAGGTAGAGTGGAACTAATGCAAATTCAATATTAACTCTTTCAGAACCATTACATTTGTAGTCTTCAGCAACATCCTCTGACTTACTGATGAAGGGAAGGTCAGTGAAGCAGTTAGAAATACTTGCTGTCCAACAGTCACAACCATTGTTGTTTGTGCTAGGAATGCTGATCCCACCCAATGGGGAGTTTCCCATCTCCTACACCACCCCCAGTCCCATTCACTTTTTAGTTTTCCTCGGGTGGTTTGGTATCATATTTGGTCACATGTTGTCTTGATGTCAGGGCTAACCTCTCTTACCTTACCTCTGGAATTCACCACTTCGTCCTCAAGCTTGGACCAAAGCTACCGTGAGCTCGGGACCCCGGGTGGTTATAAAGTTATGGAGATCTATAGTACAGAAATAGGTTCTTCTGCCCGTTGAGTTTGAGCCAGTCAAAATGCACCATCTAACTCTTCTAATCCCGTTTTCCAGCACTTCACCATAACCTTGCATGTCTTGGCATTACAAGTATATGTCTAAATATGGCTTAAATGTTATGAAAATTATTGCCTCTACTACCCTTACAGATTATTACTATTCTCTGGTTGAAAAATAATTTCCTCACATCCACTTTAATCCTCCTGCCTCTTACCTTAAATCTATGCCCCCTAGTCATTGATCTCTTCAGCAAGGGCAAATGTTTCTTCCTGCCTACCTTGTCTGTGTCCCTCATAATTTAATCCATCCCTATCTTCTCTGCTCAAAGGAAAACAACCCCCAGACAATCAAATCTCTCTTTAAAACTCTTCAGCCCAGGCAACATCCTGGTATACATCCTCTGCATCCTCTTCAGTGCAATCAAATGGAGCATTTGTGAGCAGGCTATTACTGAATAAGTGCTACATGACAGTGCTGTCAATGACACCTTAATAATTTTGGTGATTGAGCGTAGTCTGATGGAGTGATAATTCAAGTCATGCCTGAACAATTTCCACATTTTATACAGTGTTGTGGCTACCTTGGAAAAGCTTGATTAAAGGTACAGATGTACAGATCTTCAGTCCTTCAGTTGGAATGCTATCAAGATCAACAATCTTTGAAGTATTCAGTGCCTTCAACCATTTATTGATATCACAAGGGAGTATGGCAATAAGGCTGAAGACTGGCATCTGTGAGATTTTCATCATAGAGGTGACAAGTGCAAGAGATTAAATGTTGAGGAGCCTATGACAGACCTTTATGTTTTTATTATTTCCCCATTTCCCCTTTCCCTGCCTCTGTTCTTCCTTAAACAACTGTCACACATCTAACGTCTTCCAACTCTGACGTACGATAATTATTCTGAGATGTTGCGATGAATTTGAATCACAAAAACAGGCGTGGAGGTTGTTAGAGAGTTTTAGATCTGAATTCCAGCACCAATTTGTGTCTCACATACCTAGTTTCAGCTTTACAGCAGGGAAGCAACCAGGAGAAAAACTAACAACTATTTTAATGAGACTGTGGGTCTCCTTGTAATTCAATACTTTGAGCTGTTCTGTAAATGGGTGAGTTCCCAGAACATTAGGGAAACCTGATGCCACAACCCAGTTGAGAATTGCTGGATCCAGGAGATAAGTGTCTTTCTACTCACCTGCCGGATCCACTGATTCTTTTCTCATAAAGTCCCCCAGTCGTACACCTCCTCCTGACCTTACCAATCTTCCCCAGACATAATGCCACTGTTCCCAAGGCTTCTCATTCCAATCAAGTTCTCCACTCACCAGCTGCTCCACTGACAGTGCAAGCACATATACCTTGCAAGGTTAAGCGATTTGAGTAGTTTGCAGAGCGAGAGAAGGGTAAGGCTACAGTGGGATTTGTAAACATGATTAAGAAATGTTAGAAATTGAGGCATTGCCAGGCCAGGAGCAATAGAGGTCTGTGGGCATTGGAATATGTGGGAGGGGAGGAGGAGGATCTGAGACTTGATTGCAGGTAAGCTACAGGCAGCAGAGTTTTTAAATGAGCTTAGATTTATGGAGAGTAGAAAATGGGACAAAGAAGCAAGAAGAGTTTTGGAAGAGTTAAGTTTGTTTAGACTATGGCCAGATTGATAGTGAGGATACCAAAGGAAACACAGGATATAGATCAGTTGGAAACTTGAGTGGAGAAGTGGCAGATGAAGTTTAATCAGGCCCAGTGTGAGGTGATTCATTTGGGGAAGTCAGATGCAAGAGGAAAATATACAGTAAATGGCAGGACCCTCAGGAATGTTGATATACAGAGGCATGTTGGGGTTCAACTCCATAGCTCTCTGAAAGTGGCAACACAAGTGTATAAGATGGTAAAGAAGGCATATGTTTATCAGTTGGAGCATTGGGTATAAAACTTAGCAAGTCTTGTTACAGCTGTATAAGACTTTAGTAAGGCCGCATTTGGATTTTTGTGTGCAGTTCAGGTTACACCACTATAAGAAAGAGGATGTAACAGAGTATGTTGTTTGAATTGGAGTGTATTAGCTGTAAGCAGAGTTTGGACAAACTTGGATTTTTGTTTTGCTAGAGCATCCATGGCTGAGGGGTGACCTGATAGAAGTATTTAAAATTGAGGGTCATGAATAAAATGGATAATTAGTCTTTCTCCCAGGGTGGAAATGTCAAATGTCATGGGCTTAATGGGGAAAGTTTAAAGGAGGTTTGTGAGGAAAGTTTTTTTCACACAGAAGGTGGAAGGTGTCTGGAGGACACTGCCAGGTGAAGTGGTAGAAGTGTAGATAATAGCAATATTTAAGAGGCACTTAGACACTGAACAAACAGAGAACAGAGGGATATGGATCATGTACAGACAGATGGGATTAGTTTAGAAAGAGGCAATGGTATTGTCACTGGACTGTTAACTCAGAGTCTAAGGTAATGTTCTGGGGAACTAGGTTTGAATCCTGCGATGACAGATTGTAAAATTTGAATTCAGTAAAATTCTGGAATTATGAGTCAAATGATGAGCATGAAACCGTTATTGATTGTTGGAAAAAAAAGCATCTAATTCACTAATGTCCTGTAGGGAAGGAAACTGCCAGTCTTACCTGGCCTGGCCTACATGTGACTCCAGACCCAAAGCAATTTGGTTGATTCATAACAGCTCTCTGGGCAGTCAGGGATGGGCAATAAATTCTAGACTTTCCAGTGACACCCTCCTATCATGAATGACACAGTACAGACATTGTGGGCTGAAGGGTCTGATCCAGTGCTGTACTATTCTATGTTCTGTGTAATCAGGGAATGGTAATGCTGGCATTTAGAGAACTGCTTGCTTACTGCTATCATTTACTCATCGAATCAATGTTATATGTTGAGGTTTCATGAAAAGACAAATTTGTCATTTCATGTTGTAGCCACTGTATGTTGTGTATTACTGGTTTGAAACAACTGCTAATTCCAATCAATCTTCTTTGACAGAACATCAGAATTCGGACAGTCAAGGGATTAGATTACCTTTGCAGATCGGGGAGTAAGTTCCATGGGAAGATGACAGAGAAATTTCTTCTGGTTGACTGTAAGACAGCGGTATATGGAACGTACAGGTAACTTTCTGCATATTTATACATACAAAGAAATAATTGCGTGCAAGATTAAAACTAGGGACCATAAGTAGAGGATGGTCAATTTTTTTTTGTTATTATTTCATGGAGCATGGGCTTTGTTGGTTCGGGCAGTGTTTATTACCCTTTCCCAGTTATCCTAGAGAAAGTGGCGGTGCGCCGCGTTCTTGATCAGCTGTAGTTGTTGAGGTTCTGAGACATCCACAGTGAAGCCTAGGAAGGATTTCCAGGAACTTGAACCGGTATAAGTGAAGGAATGATAATATAATTCCAAATCTGGGTTGTGAATGGCTTGGAGGGGAACTTGCAGGTGGTGGTGTTCCCATTCATCTGACTTCCTTATCCATTAAGATGGTAAAACCATGGATTTTGAAGGTGCAGTTATAGGATACACACTGCTGCCACTCTGCGTTGGTGAAAGGAGTGAACATTAAAGGTGGTGGGTTGGGTGCTGATCAAGTGGGCTGTTTTCTTGAATGGTCTTGAGCTTCCTTGTATTGGTTAGAGCTGCACCCATCTCAGCAAATGAAGAGTATTTCATGATACTACTGACTTGTAATATGGACAGTCAAGAGATGGGTTAGTCACTGCAGCATTCCCAGCCTCTGAGTGGCTCTTGTATTCACAACAGATACAGGGTTACCTAGTTCTGTTTCTGGTCAATAGTAGCCCCCAGAATATTGACAGTAGCGAGTTAATGATGCCAATACCATCAACATAAAATGTATAATTGTTAGATTCTGTCTTGTTGGAAATGGTCCATTGCCTGACGCTTGTGCAATCTTAAACTAATAGTCACATTAGCAAAGCTTAACACTGGTGAACTTGCCTAAGCAAGTATCTCATTCAAATAACCCAATCCTGACTTCTTGCAAAGATCAAGAAATAACTGGCCTTCAGTGAGATTGTTAATAATATTTCAGGGTTCAGATATCCTGATGAAACAGCTTTGTTTATACAGTTCTTTTAATGTAGCAAAACATTACAGGGATATGATGAAACAAGTTGATAACCAAACTGCATAGAAAGATTTTAGGAAAGATTACCAAAAGCTGCTTCAAAGAGTTAGGAGCATCTTAATGGAGCGAAGGCAGGTGAAGAAGTGTTGGGTCAACAAGATGTAGGTGATTAAGATTACAGGCAGGAGGGCTTTGGGGATACGAATAGGAAGGGTTTGGAGGGACCTGGGCCAGGTGCTGGCAGGTGGGACTAGATTGGGCTGGGATATCTGGTCGGCATGGACGGGTTGGACCAAAGGGTCTGTTTCCATGCTGTACATCTCTATGATTCTATGACTCTAGAGTTCATTGCACTTTCAAGTCCAGAGGTCACAAAGCTATGAATGAGGGATTCTGCAGGATTTTCTTGTCATTATTTAGATAGACAGGAATAAAACATTGAATTCCAGGAAAAATGAGCACAGAATTGTGAAGTGATGACATGTTCCAAGGACTTTAAGAAAGGAAGGGAGGTCAATACTCTGGTAGTTTATGGTGATGGTGAGAACCTTGCTTTATTTTCAGGAGGTTGGTAAATTTGCTGATGGTAGATTGAAAGGAGTGAGGGATGGCTTCTGAAGAGAGTGGACAATTGTCAGCTAATGGGGCGGGGGGCGCGAGGCTGAGCAATCAGAACTTCAGCACCTTCAGGAGATCGATCACCTGCACTTGGAGAGCAAGAATATGCAACGCATTCTCCACCTTACAGAATTTAGATTAAGGACAACTGTGTTACTGAACGCAAGGAGGAAACCTGGCGACTCCTTTCTGTAGCATTCTTGAAACTTTTCCTTTGAACATTCAATGACTTAGCTTTCCGCAACTAATTAAATGAATTATTTATTTTCAGTTTCATGTGGTCCTTTGAGAAGATAAACCTTAGTATGGTCCAAGTGATCACTGGACATCTGGTTGAATCCTATGATGAAGAGTTTCGGACACTCTATGCCCGATCTGATATCCCTGCTATGTTTTCACCTGAAAGCTCCAGACTATTGGTGGATAGAAAGCAACCATCCATGTGGCAGCATAACCAGAATACTAATATCTACCAGCATTCACTGGCTTCCTTCGCTTCATCCTCTAGCCAATACCAGCCATTGAGTCGGCAGAATCCCAAGCGGCATACTCTTGATACATTGTATCAAAAGTTGTATTCGAGACAAAACGCTCATCTAAATGAGAGGAACAATGCTGACAATAAATTTAATTCTCGGAATGCACATATTCGACCTCCCATTGCAAATGGTCTGGATGCCACAAACCGAATCAGTCGCCTACAGACGTATGAGAGAAATGATTATTGGAAGCGACACAGTTACGCTGGGGAGCAGCCGGAAACATCATCGTATCTCTTGATGAATAGACCAGTAAACCAAAGACCCTTGTTTCAAAGAAGTGACCAGAATCTGCTCGAGGAAAGCGAAAGTGTTACCTCTTCAACTCGAGGTGAATTCATGTCCACCACCATCAAGAACGCTCTCGATCGCCTAAAACATAAGAGAATAACACCGAACTTTGAAAGGAGCTCAAATATTCGGAATACGTATCATGGGCCTAAGACTCTGAACCTGCCTTCCAGCTACAAGGTCCCAACCCTAGAAAACATGAAAAGGACGGGTTTGCGAAACTGGCGAATTGAAAGCTACTTAAATGATAAGGCTGGGCCAGCAGTGAATTCTAGCACTGAGTCATTTGATGGCACCGACCTGAATACAACCGACAGGTTTGAAAACCTAGCAGGCCCCAAGATGCATGAAAATTTAGAATTAATAAACAGAACAGAGATTAAAACCAACCCTAATTTGTCAAATTCCCGTCTGCGTTCTTCATTGGTCTTCAAGACCTCTATGATGGGACAGGCTGATGTCTTCAGCCCTAATTCTGAATCAATGGCTTCAACGATTAGCGCAAACTCAGGGTCAACAACTCCTCGGGAGCAGACACCGAGCAATCTCAGGTATTCGTGGATGATTGCCGATAAACAGCGTTCATCAGATGAAGTGAAAACTCCGAGTGTGGCAGGTATACAGCAACTATCCAGTTATTCAATGTCATCTCAAAATGAAACTGAGGTGAATCAAAGACCTAATCAACACAATCCGAGCTTGCAAGCACATCAGACTGATCAAAACAAGGCGTCAGATTACACTGCTGGACAGGAAACTGGACACTACACGCTGCCCAAGACAAAATTTCATTCCTCTTCTGCTAGGACTTTGTCAATCCACTCACTAACTGATACAAAGGGAAATGAATCTCCCAAGATTTGGCATTTTGGGAAGGGCAAGAAAAACCATGAGCACCCAACAAATTTCCTTACAAGAAGTTCAGAGAAGATCAGATCTCTACTGAGCTTATCAAGCGATAAAAGAGATAATCAGCCGAGGAGTAGAGGGTCAGTTGCATCCTATAAAACAAATAGCAGTACTGACACTTTAACCTCTGAGAGTGATCAGCTAGAAAGGAGAAAAATAGCAAAATATGCACGGAATGAGCAAACGGAGAAGACACCAAGTACATCATCAAATTCTGTGAACACTCCAAAATTTGATCATGCCGACAAACAAGAGCAATTAAACACAGATGGCTATTTGCTTGCGAAGGATAACACGAGGCTGGGAGATGCATCAGCTCCGAGATTTGCCACGGAACAACTGGACGTAGGCAACACGGAACATAAATCACGTACCAGCCCCTCTTCTCTAGTGAGGAAATTAAAACCTGAGGAATCCAAGAACAATATTTATACAACAACGACCACTCAACCTAAAGAGCACCGAGTTTACAGTCGTTTTGAGAAAGTTTACATGCCGCAAACCAGCAACTTGAAACCCGAAAGAACCGAGCCCACTTCTGTCCCAGCAAAGCCGGTTGATAGCAATAACACTTTTCCCAGTGAGCAGTCGCACCGTCAGTCAAGGTTCCCCTCATACCAAGGGAATCACGTTCGCCAAGCAACCCACCACAATGAAAATAAGTTTGAAAAATTTGTGCACAGATTTGTCGGCTCATTCAAATCTAAAAAGTAAGAAGCCTTAAAATTACTTTTTAGTGTAATAATATATGACTGCAGTCCCCCAAACTTCCTCATGCTGCTATTTTAATGAGTGGTAACACATTTTCTATGAGAGGTACATTGGAATAGTACGAAGAATGCACTGTTGCCACCATCACACCATAACCCATATAATTTCAACATGAAGGCAAACGTGTAACTTTCAATGATGGTAAACATGAAATAGTGAAACGTGAATTATTTTGGTTGATTGCTTCAATGCTTTCAAATTTCTTTCAATAAATAACCTCAGAATTTAAAACGATATGAACATACAAATTAGGAGCAGGAGTAGACCATTCAGCCCCTTGTGCCTGCCCTGTCTTTCTATACGGTTCATGGCTAATCTGAGTACAACCTGCAGTCTGCATTCCCAACTATCCCTGATAACCTTCTTCACCCTCCCCCCTCACAAACACTTAACAAGAATCTATCTGCCTGTGTTTTGTTGATATTCAGGGGCTATGCTTTCACCGTCTTTTCAGGAAGACTCATGCCCTTCTGAGTAAAAAAAAGTTTTGCTTCATCTCAGGTTTAAATGGGTAAGCCCTAATTTGTAAAAAGTGACTCCTAGTTCTACATTCTCCCATATGAAGAAACATCTTCTCCACGTCTAACCTGCCAAGATTCCTCAGGAACTTATGTGATAATGGTTGCATGAATTCATTTAAACACTGAATGTCTTTCCTACCTTCAAATATCTATGTTTTTTTTGTGCCTTAGAATATAAATGAACATTTAATGGAGAGTTGAGACTTGCAGAGTATGCTCTCAATTGCTGGTGTTTCTTGATAAGCCGAAAATGTTTATTTTCGGGATTGGACTATCACTGAAATGTTCAATGTGTACAACCACTGAAAATGTTTCAATCTATTACTGTATAAATATCTCAGACTTGTTACCTGTAAAATAGTGATCAATTCAAGACACAGAGAAAGTTGAAATGTTTTTATAATTGGTTCTATATTTTGTACGGTAGTAGCATTTTGAAAACTGGGGTTGATATATTAAACTTGGGAATTTTTTAATGAAAACTGCAATTGTCTTGGTATCATTTAATGATATTTTCCTTCCCAGACCTAAACTTTTGAGTTTCAGCTTCCTTTAAGTTTCAGCTTTGCTACCAGAAGGTGTTGGTTAATCATGTAATACAGTCCCATATGTCTTAGCTACCCTCCCCTCACTGATTCACACTGAGATATGGTTTGAGGGTCATGATGTTTGCATGTACTTTGGCAACATAACAATGTTTCATGTTTGAGTGAGTAATGGGAATATTGACTGTGGCTAGTGAATGGTTCAGATTAATACCGGTGGCATGGGTCTCAAATCCTGTCCCAGATGAGGTAGACTTGGAGCATATCACCTCACCCTCCCGATGGTACCCATGGCATATTCCAGTAGTTCAGTGAATCATCACCAAAGATCTACCTTTGGTCAGAGATCTTGAAGAAGAAATGAGTGATTACATGATTCATTTTGGAAGGTCGAATTTAAATGCAGAGTATATGGTTAAAGGCAGGATTCTTGGCAGTGTGGAGGAACAGAGTGATCTTGGGGTCCATGTCCATAGATCCCTCAAAGTTGCCCCTCAAGTTGGTAGAGTTGTTAGGAAGGCATATGGTGTGTTGGCTTTCAATAGCAGGGAGATTGAGTTTAAGAGCTGAGAGGTTATGCTGTAGCTCTATAGAGCCCTGGTTAGACAACACTTGGAATATTGTGTTCACTTCTGATTGTTCTTGTAATGAGGCAATGTGGAAGCTTTAGAGAAGGTGCAGAGGAGATTTGCCAGGATGCTATCTGAACTGGAGGGCGTGTCTTATGAAGTAAGGTTGAGGGAGCTAGAATTTTTCTCATTGGAACAAAGAAGGATGAGAGGTGTACAAGATGATGAGAGGCATAGATAGAGTGGATAGCTAGAGACATTTTGCCAGGGTGGAAATGGCTATCATTAGGGACCACAATTTTAAGGTGATTGGAGGAAGGTTTAGGGAGATGTCAGAGGTAGGTTCTTTACATAGAGAGTAGTGGGTGCTTGGAATGCACTGCCAGCGGTGGTGGTAGAGTTACATACACTAGGGACATTTAAGTGCCTCTTGGATAGGCACATGGAAGATAGTACAATGAAGGATATGTAGGTTAGTTTGATCTTAAAGTAGAATAAAAGGTCAGCCAATATTGAGGGCTGAAGGGCCTGTATTGTTCTATGATCCCGAATGGATCTTGCTGCTACACCTAATCTTGTCTTCACCCAAAATCCAGCAAGGGAAGGTCGGGGTAATTTTTGTTAATACTTTCTATTCAAGAACCCATTCCAGGCACAAAATCTAAAATATTGAAGGAAAATTCTCAAATTGTTGATGCTCATGAGTAGGTTTACTTGAATACTTTGCTGTAAGCTCAACCAGTTTTCATAGTTATCAGAGGCACAAATCATCTGTCAAGATTGTCAAAGGAAGAAGCCTTTTTTTTGGCGAGATCTGCATTTTCAGTTGGTGTGACTGCTAGCGCAAACCTCTATTCGAGGAACAGACAGATATGGTCTATTCTGAGAACCCTACCATTACACAGTTGGCTTAAAGCAATTAATGGCAGCTTTTCTTTCCATTGGACCTGTGCTCTCCATAAAACACGTATTTATAGTTCACACCATGTGTTGTACCATTTAGTTAAACAATTTAAGCAATTTAAGTTCCACTTGCCTTGCAGGGAGCTGTCACTGGAGCTACCGCTACGTCTTATTTGGAAAGGTGGTGTTTTTTTCTCAAGACATTATCAAAATCACTTTGACCAAATAGATTATCTGGTCATTACCACGTTGGGTCCAATGTGAATGCCATGTTTTCTGTGGTACCCTAGTGATTGCACTTCAAAAGTACTTAACTGGCTTTGGGACACCCTGAGATTATGAAAGGTGCTATATAAATGTAAGATTTTCCCCTCAGTGTTTTGGTGTGATTCAATGAGGGGGAAGTCCAGTGATTTGCATATGCTGCTGTACCACAAAATGGCAGCCACAGTCACTTCTAAAAGCCACTACTGCACTGGGTCCTGCATGCATGGGATCAGATTTCCTGGCACTAAGATGAGAGGCTGGGGGGCAGGCAGGACTCAGGACAGATATGAGACCTCTTTTCTACTTCAGGGCCTTATTATCATCCAGGGGAATGTCTGGAAAGACGCTGCCTGCTGGGTGGCAAATTGAGGCCAAAATTGTCCAATTAAAGATCACTTCTCAGTTTTGCTAGCATCATGATTAGTTCCAGGGCTTGCTTAGTTGCCAAATGGTTTCATTTAATTACAACGCTGTTTCTAATGAATCAGGAACTGACTAAATTTTGTAAATAAACACTTGAGCAATCAGTTGGAATTTTTTTTTGACATATTTAACTGACTATGTTACAGGCATACAGTCTGGATCAGAGTGGGAATGATAAAACAATCTTATTGTTGCTAAGCTCCTTTTGCAGTGCTGTTCACAAAAAATACATTGAGAATAAAGATAAAAAATGATTGCATCAAGTTGCTTAATTGAAGGCAGGAGCATAATTTCAGCATTTAAATTAGATTAGATTAGATTAGATTCCCTACAGTGTGGATCCAGATCCTTTGGCCCAAGTCCACACCAACCCTCCAAAAAGTAACCCACCCAGACCTATTTTCCTCTGACTAATGGGCAGTTTAGCATAGCCAATTCACTTGACCTGTACATCTTTTGGACAGTGGTGACATTTTTTGAAAAATGTCCATATTACAGAGGAGGAGGTGCTGGATGTCTTGAAACGCATAAAAGTGGATAAATCCCCAGGACCTGATCAGGTGTACCCTAGAACTCTGTGGGAAGCTAAGGAAGTGATTCCTGGGCCTCTTACTGAGATATTGATCATCGATAGTCACAGGTGAAGTGCTGGAGGTTGGCAAACATGGTGCCACTGTTTAAGAAGGGTGGTAAAGACAAGCCAGGGAACTACAGACTTGTGAGCCTGACATCGGTGGTGGGCAAGTTGTTGGAGGGAATCCTGAGGGACAGGATGTACATGTATTTGGAAAGGCAAGGACGGATTAGGGATAGGCAACATGGCTCTGTGCACGGGAAATCATTTCTCACAAACTTGATTGAGTTTTTTGAAGGAATAACAAAGAGGATGGATGAGGGCAGAGCGGTAGATGTGATCCATATGATCTTCAGTAAGGCATTCAACGTGGTACCCCATGGGAGACTGGTTAGCAAGGTTAGATCTCACAGAATACAGGGAGAACTAGCCATTTGGAGACAGCACTGGCTCAAAGGTAGAAAGCAGAGTGTGGTGGTGGAGGGTTGTTTTTCAGACTGGAGGCCTGTGACCAGTGAAGTGCGACAAGGATCGGTGCTGGGCCCACTATTTTTCATCATTTATATAAAAGATTTGGATGTGAGCATAAATGATATAGTTAGTAAGTTTGCAGATGACACCACAATTGGAGGTGTAGCGGACAGCGAAGAAGGTTACCTCAGATTACAACGGGATCTTGATCAGATGGGCCAATGGGCCGAGAAGTGGCAGATGGAGTTTAATTTAGGTAAATGCGAGGTGCTGCATTTTGGGAAAGCAAATCTTAGCAGGACTTATACACTTAATGGTCCTTGGGAGTGTTGCTGAACAAAGAGACCTTGGAGTGCAGGTTCATAGCTCCTTGGAAGTGAAGTCACAGGTAGATAGGATAATTAAAAGGTGTTTGGTATACTTTTCTTTATTGGTCAGAGTATTTAGTACAGGAGTTGGGAGGTCATGTTGCGGCTGTACAGGACATTAATTAGACCACTATTGGAATATTGCGTGCAATTCTGGTCTCTTTCCGATCGGAAGGATGTTGTGAAACTTGAAAGAGTTCAGAAAAGATTTACAAGTATGTTGCCAGGGTTGGAGGATTTGAGCTATAGGGAGAGGTTGAATAGGCTGGGGCTGTTCTTCCTGGAACATCTGAGGCTGAGGGGAGACCTTATAGAGGTTTATAAAATCATGAGGGGCATGGATATGGTAAATAGGCAATGTATTTTCCTTTTGGTGGGGGAGTCCAGAACTAGAGGGCATGGGTTTAGGGTGAGAGGGGAAAGATATAAAAGAGACCTAAGGGGCAACTTTTTCATGCAGAGGGTGGTACGTGTATGGAATGAGCTGCCAGAGGAAGTGGTGGAGGCTGGTACAACTGCAACATTTAAAAGGCTTCTGGATGGGTATATGAATAGGAAGAGCTTGGAGGTATATGGGCTGGGTGCTGGCAGGTGGGTTGAATTGGGTTGGCATATCTGGTCGGTATGGATAAAAGATATAACTAAAAGAGAGTCCTGAGCCTTGAATTGTCTGTCCAGACAAATCTGCTGTGCTGTCACCTTGATGTCAGGAATCCCCGTTCTGAGCCTAGTGCAACCAGGAGTCCCTGGCTCTGCTGCCAGACCAAGCTGTCGCCATCTCAGCAAGAGTGCTACTCCGGTCGCCCTCCTCCAAGATGGTCGCCTTATCGGCACTACCTCCAATCACCAAAAGAGCTTTGCTGCTGCTGCCACTGCCAGCCAGGAGGATGGCACTGCCGGGACATCTGAGAGAGATGCCATTCCGCACGTGGTCTTCTCTGCTGCCCTGTCAATTTTGCTGACTAATCCACCACAAAAGGCTCAAAAGAGAAGAAATACAAAGGGAAATTATAAAATAAAAAGGGTAGAATTAAGGAAACAAAATGCACTTGACAGTGGATAAGCCCTGGGCACACATCTCTGCTACTCCGCTGCCATCTTGAATATGTCTGCCATGCTTCTTAACGCTTCTACAATGCCAGGTCATTACCCAGATCTCTGTATTAATCAGGAACAACTACTGCTACACTGTTACATCCTGAATTGTGTTTCTCTGCTCCCTCCGCAGAGCTCAGCTGCCTCATTTTTGGTGCTATTCTATAAATCTGCTCTGTGCCTTTGAAAGACTTTAGATCAGAATGGTGCTGGAAAAACACAGCAGGTCAGGCAGCATCCGAGGAGCAGAAAAATCGACTTTTTGGCCAAAAGCCCTTCATCAGGAATAGAGGCACGAAGCATCCAGGGTGGAGAGATAAATGGGGGGAGGTGTGAGACTGGGGAGAAGGCAGCAAAGAGTACAATAGGTGAATGGGGGTGGGGACAGAGATGATAGGTCAGAGGGGAGGGTGGGGCAAGGTAGCAAAGAGTACAATAGGTGAATGGGGGTGGGGCTTTTGCCCAAAACGTTGATTGTCCTGCTCCCCAGATGCTGCCTGACCTGCTGTGCTTTTCCAGCACCAGTCTGATCTAAACTCTGGTTTCCAGCATCTGCTGTCCTCACTTTTGCCCCTTTGAAAAACTTTGACATGCTTCTTGAACTGTGGGGCCAAGAATTGAACAGAATGCTCCAATGGATGCCAAATTAATAATTTACAAACATTTAGTATAACTTCCTTGTTTTCGTAATCTATGTCTCTGCCTATGACATCAATAAACCCATTGACCCTTAAATGAGTCTTTTATTTTGCAAACTTCAAGCATGTACATACATCCAGCCCCTTCGATCTCTCTAATTGCATCCTTTAAAAATAAACCTTACATTATTTAAATTGCTATTGCACATTCTTTCCACCTAAAATATATGACTTCACATTCCGTGAAAAGTTTCATCTGCCACGTGTCTATTCCACCATGTTTGGCCACGTCCTCCAGGATTTATGGCTATCTTCTAAGTTGGTCACAACATTTCTGAGTTTCATGTCATCTGAAATTGTTGAAGTCATTCCTCTGATAAAAGTCTGTGTCTTTGATGAATCAAAAAAATAGTTTTCTCAATGGAGACTCCTTGGGACACACTGCTCCCCCCCATTCCCCAGTCTGGATCAAACCACTCATCTTTGACTTCTGAATCTTGTCCAATGTGACTATTAAATTAAGAAAGACAGACTGCTGGAGAAACTCAGCAGGTCAGGCAGCCTCTATTGGGAAAGAAGTAGAGTTAATGCTTTGAGTCCAAGAAGGTCCATATCGGACTCAAAATATTAACTCTGTTTCTCTCACCATAGGCACAGCAAGATCTGCTTAGTTTCTCCAGTAGTTTATTTGTTTATTTCAGAACTTCAGTACCTACAGGTATTTTGGATTGAGAAAAGTGTTGAAGTAATTAATAATTCCAGATTTGTTTGTGACCTAAAATGTTTGAATTGTGTGTTTCTCCTCAACTGCCTGAGCTGGCAACAATATACAATCTATAAATATGTCATAAGTTGTGAATTATTTTGTTCCTAACCAGTCAATTAAAGCTCAATGTTTTCATTTAAAAAAAAAATCTTTTATGGCATGTGAGATTTGTTAGCAAGACTATTGATCATCCCTACATGCAGAAGGCTGGTAGTGAGTTACCTTCTTGAATTGCTGCATTCCTAGAGATGTTATTATGCTGACAGTGCTATTAGAAAGGGAGTTTCAATATTTTGACACAACAACAATGAACTACGATGTAGTTCCAAGAAAGGATAGTGTATGACTTGAAGGGGAACTTACTTGAAGGCAGTGTTTAGATGCACCTGCCGCCCTTGTCCTTTTAGATGATCGAAATTGCAGGTTTAAAAGTTCATGACAGATCATGCATCGTGTTATGTTCCTAATTTGCTTGGTGCAACATCGTGTAAACATTCTACATTATCAATGGAGGAGATGACATAGCAAACTGAAGTAAGTATTTTTTAAAAAAATCACCATTTAACAATATCAGATGGTTAACTGATGCTTGTCTGTTATGATGAGAGCCAACTCACAGTTTTCATTGGAAAAGAAATGGTAAGGAAGGATGTGATTTCAAAACAAGGAAAAATGTTATAAAATCCCATTTAATAAAACAAATCAACCTTTATATTCAGTTGAAGTCAACTATGCAACACTGATTATCAGAGCGGTGGGAAGCCCAATTTAAATTTTCAGATTTATTATTCACACAACACCAGGTTATAGTCCAACAGGGTTATTTGCAAGGACTAGCTTTTGGAGCACTGCTCCTTCATCAGGTGGTTGTGCTTCCAAATAAGCCTGTTGGACAATAACTTGGTGTTGTGTGATTTTTAACTTTGTACACCCCAGTTCGACACCGGTACCTCCAAATCATAATTTATGGACATGGCATACCTCACAGTGCCAGGGACCCGGGTTCAATTCCCACCTCAGGTGACTCTCTGTGTGGAGTTTGCACATTCTCCCCATGTTTGCATGAGTTTCCTCCCACAATCCAAAGATGTGCAGGTTAGGTGAATTGGCCATGCTAAATTGCCCTCGTATTAGTTACATTGGTTAGGGGAATATGTACGGGTGGGTTGGTGTGGACTTTTTGGGCTGAAGGGCCTGTTTCCATACTGTAGGTAATCTAATCATTATAGTCTTTTTTAATGAACTCATGGAACTGCGTAAGTGTTACTGCTCTCTTGGTGTTGCTGTTTTGTGTGGCCGATACTTGCTGACTGCATTCTGCTTTAATTGTTCTCAGTTTAGATTACCACAAAGCATGCTGTTGACAAATTAACCTGCCTTCCCACCAACCCAAGTCTACCTACAACCTGGTTTCAAATCTGACTGGATTCATACAAGTGCCACTTTTATGAACCGTTTCAGCACTGTGACCTGGATTCTTGCATTTGACTTATAATTTCTGACAGATTTGGTGCAGTCTTTGTATTGGAGACTGCAAACATTTTAGAATTTGTTGCTTTTGGATTTCTCATTTTGAAAAACTGAACATTTTTATTAAAACACACAGCCCTGATAATTTCCGCCTCAAAATTAGCTATAACATTTTTTAATTTTGTGCTTGCACATAGCTCTTATTTGGAATGCATGACTTTTATTCCTTGAAAAGCAGCCATTTTTCTTAGTAATCAAAGCACTCATTCAAAAATTAATTGCCCTTGACCCTTTTCTTTCATTCAGTGCACATTTTTGAATATGCTTCAAGGGAAGCAAATAATACATAAATAAAAATTATTTTAGAACATAAGTCTGAAAATGCAGTTGCACCTTAGGGCTAAACAAAAGGATTATTTTATGGCTACAGCTTTAGGGCTAGGAGTTACCAGATTACTTGTAGCTGCTTTTCAGTCAGCTCAGCAAGATTTACATTTCAGGTTGCACCGGCTTTGTTTTGTTGCTAGGAAACCGTGCGTCACAAGGCAGAGGTAATTCAGCAAAAGCCCACAGAAAAGGGTGAGTGAACTGAATGAATTTGAATAACTCAGTTTGATAAGTGTGTTTTTTGAACATTGAACAGTATGGAAAGGTGCACTCCCTCATCAACTTCCTACTGTTACTGTGAAGGCTCAACATTTAATTAGAATTTTTGCTGTTAATTCAGCCATAAACTAAAAATGAGCTCTCATCTACCACATCCTGCTTCTTCCTCACACACTCACCCCATACCAGCATTATGCACTTTCTCACACATGTTAACAGCAATGTGGATTTTTAAAAAAGGATCCATGTTCATCACAGTGGCTCAGTGGTTAGCACTGCTGCCTCATAGTGCCAAGTGAGACAAGCAGGTTGGATGACCACAGCAAGTCAGGCAGCATCAGGAGGTGGAGAAGTCAATGTTTCAGGTATAACCCTTCTTCAGGACTGGTGGTGAGTATAAGTGGAGCTACAGATAAAGGGGGTGGGGGAGGGGGAGGGTTGTGGGTAGGAAGAGGGGTGGGGTGGTGAGGTAGGGATAGGTGAACACAGATAGAGGGTATGACCTGGTAAGTCGATGGGAGAAATGAATCTGATTGGAGGCCCAAACTCGCTGCCCCACCCCTTTCCCCACCCAAAATCCTTCCCAACCCCACCCTCTTTATCTGCAGCTCCCAGTGCACCCACCCCCTGTCCTGAAGAAGGGTTACACCCAAAACATTGACTTCTCCACCTCCTGATGCTGCCTGCCTTGCTGTGTTCTTCCTACCTCCTGCTTGTCTACCTTGAATTCCAGCATCTGCAGTTTTTTTGGCTCTAACCACAGTGCCAGGGATCAGGGTTCAAATCCACCCACAAGCGACTGTCTATGTGGAGTTTACACATTCTCCCCGTGTCTGTGTGGTTCCCCTCTGGGTGCTCTGGTTTCCTATCACAGTCTAAGGATGTGCAGGTTAAGTGGATTAGCCATGGGAAATTGCCCATAGTGTCCAGGGATATGCAGGCTAGGTGGATTAGCCATGGGAAATGCAGGGTTACAGGGATTGGGTGGAATGATCTACAGAGGGTCACTGTGGAATCAATAGGTTAGATGGCCTACTTCTACACAGTGGAAATTCTATGATTACTGATGCCATGTTTGCGAGGACCACCACTGATGAAGCCAGTCAGAATGCGAGGGCCTCAGGTTTGCTAAATTTCCACAGAATCAAAGATTGCACACTTTTGGAATTCCAGACACCCCGCAGCATTTAGCACTGGTAACAAATGGAGCGAATTTGTCATTGGATAGTATCTTGTTAAGGAAGATACAAAACAGGTTTAAGTGAGGGGGCAGACATGTAGCCAATGGAAAATTATATGGGAAAATGTGAAATTGTCTTTTTTGAAAGAGGAATTATAAATAGGCACATTATCTAAATGGTGAAAAGTCGCAGAGCTCTGAGATGTAGGTGGATTTGAGTGTCCTCATGCATGGATTGTAAAATACAGGTACCGAAAGGAACTTGGAAAGCTAATTTTAAAAAATTCATTGGTGGGACTTCGGCGTTGCTGGCTGGCAAGCATTGATAGCCCATCCCTATTTGCCCTTGAGAAGGTGGTGGTGAATCGCTGCAGTCCTCACTGTGGATTGACTTACAATGCCGGTAGAGGGGGGAATTCCAGGATATTGACCCAATGACTACGAAGGAACAACAGTATATTTCCAAGTCAGGGTGGTGAGTGGTTTGGAGGGGAATTTGCAGGTGGTGTGTTCCCAAGTACCTGCCGCCCTTGTCCTTCTAGATGTACGTGGTTGTGGGTTTAGAAGGAGCTGTCTCAGGGTCTTTGGTGAATTTCTACAGTGCATCTTGTAGATAGTACGTGCAGCTGCTACTGAGCGCTGGTGGTGGAGGGATTGAATGTTTGTAGATGTGGTGCCAATCAAGCAGGTTGCTTTGTCCTGGATTGTGTCAAGCTTCTTAAGTGTTGTTGGAGCTGCACACACCCAGGCAAACGGGGAGTATTCCAGCACACTCCTGACTTGTGCCTTGTAGATGGTGGATAGAGTTTGGGGTGTTAGGAGGTGAGTTACTCACCACAGTATCCCTAGTCTCTGACCTGCTCTTGTAGCCACTGTGTTTATGTGATTAATCCAGTTGAGTTTCTGGTCAATGGTGAGCCCAAGGATGTTGACAGTGGGGGATTCATTGATGGTAATACTGGTGAATGTTAAGAGGTGGTGGTTAGATTGTTTCTTATTGGTGATAGTCATGGTCTGTCGTTTGGCGCGAGTGTTACTTGCCACTTGTTGGCCCAAGCCTGGATATCATCCAGATCTTGTTGCATTTGAGCACAGACTGCTTCAGTATCTGAGGAGTAGCAAACGGTGTTGAACACTGTGCAATCATTGGCACACATCCCCACTTCTGACCTTATGACAGAGCGAAGGTCATTGATGAAGCAGCTGACGATGGTTGGGCTGAGGACACTACCCTGAGGAACTCCTGCAGAGATGTCCTGGACTTGAGATGACTGACCCTCCACAACCACAAGCATCTTCCTTTGTGCCAGGTGTGACTCTAATTAGTGGAGTGTTTACCCCTGATATCCATTGATTCCAGTTTTGCCAGAGCACCTTGATGCCATACTCAGTTGAATACAGCCTTGATGTCAAGGTCTGTCACTCTCATCTCACCTCTGGATTTCAGCTCTTTTGTCCATGTTTGAACCAACACTGTAATGAGATCAGAACCTGAGTGAGCCTGGCGGAACCCAAACTGGATGTTACTGAACAGGTTGTCAATGACACCCTCCATCAGAGACATGCAGGAGAATTCCTAGAAGCATGGCATTCCAACCAGAACTCTATCAACAAACACATCGAGTTAGACCCCATCTACCACCCCCTGAGAAAAAGAACAGGAAATGACATCACCACAGAAATAACATCACCAACCCAAAGAAACCCAGACATATAATTAGAAAGCAGGAATCATGAACAGTGCTTCGCCTGGAGGCCCACTGAAGATGTTACCTAGTAGATGACAAAACATCTAGAAATGAACCTTTCAGCTCAGCGAGCAAAACTACATCCAGAACATTCCATCAATTTACTGATGTTGGAGAATAGACAGATTAGGCGGTAATTTGCCAGGTTGGATTTGTCCTGCTTTTCACTTACAGGACATACCTGGGCAATTTTCCACATTATTGGGTAGATGCCAATGTTGTAACTATATTGGAATGGCATATTATCATTTATCACAAGGAGGAGTTGAATACAAAAGTAAGGAGGTTCTGCTTCACTTATATAATGCACAAGTGAGAATGTATCTGGAGTAATGTGCTCGGTATTTGTTACCTTATTTAAGGTAGGATATAAGTGTACTGGAAGCATTCAATGAACGTTTATCACACTAACCTCAGGTCGGCTGTTGTCTTATGAGGAAAGGGCGGACAGACTGGGCTTGTATCCAATAAAATTTTAAAAAGTTAGAAGCAACTTGATTGAAACATGTAAGGTCTTGAGGGGTGTTGAGAGACAATTTCCTCTAACAGAAGAACCTAGAGTTAGGGGTCACTATTTAAAAGAGTCTCCTATATATACAGAAAAGAAACAAAAAAAAATTCTCTCAGAGGGTCATCAGTCTTCAGAATTCAGAATCCTTGGATATCTTAAAGTTAGAAGAATCTTGGGGCACAGTGGTTAGCACTGCTGCCTCACAGCGCCAGAGACCCGGGTTCAATTCCGACTCAGGCGACTGACTGTGTGGAGTTTGCACATTCTCCCCGTGTCTGCGTGGGTTTCCTCCGGGTGCTCCGGTTTCCTCCCACAGTCCAAAGATGTGCACTTCAGGTGAATTGGCCATGCTAAATTGCCCGTAGTGTTAGGTAAAGGGGTAAATGTAGGGAAATGGGTGGGTTACGCTTCAGCGGGTCGGTGTGGACTTGTTGGGCCGAAGGGCCTGTTTACACACTATAAGTAATCTAATCTAATCTAATCTAATCTAATCTAATCTAATCAAGGTGGTGAAAGGTTAGGAAAGATATGCAGGAACAGTGGTTTGAGCTTACGATCAAATTAACTGTAATGGCCTATTTAGAGTCAAAGAGATGTACAGCATGGAAACAGAGCTTTCAGTCCAGCCCGTCCATGCCGACCAGATATCCTAAACCAATCTAGTCCCACTTGTCAGCACCTGGCCCATATCCCTCCAAACCCTTCCTATTCATATACCCATCCAGATGTCTTTTAAATGTTGCAATTGTACTAGCCTCCACCACTTCCTCTGACAGCTCATTCCATACATGTACCACCCTCTGAGTGGGAAAAGCTGCCCTGTAGGGCTCTTTTATATCTTTCCCCTCTTACCCGAAACCTATTCCCTCTAGTTCTTTGTGGTGTACCCCGAGAACTGTCATGATATGGTCATTTTGTACCTATCAACTCTTCCACAGATATTTCCACTTCCTAGCAGGGTCAACAAGTGACCCCTTATAGACAAAGGCTATTGTCTGGTGACATGGCCAAAATCTATTAGCAGAGAATACTGGAGCTGTGCTGTGATCAGACAACAAGATCATAAAACTGCAAGGGTTTGTTCTTGTGAATAGCAGTAAAGAGTGCGCAATAAACCAAAAGTTGATATGGCAATACTAATGAAGCTGTCAGATACCACTCTAATAAGTGCCAACTCTGCTTAACCAGGTTTAAAAAGGATTTTATTCTTTCTAAATTAAGATGCCATTTTTAATCCTAGTGTTGCTTTTGCCAAAAGCATTTCAACACATTACAATTGGACTACTCAGGAAATGGTTGCGGAAACATTTTTAAATTTTATTCAGTGTTTTCTAAGTGGAAGAACAGGTTTTTCTTTCCATTAACCTCTAAGCAACAAAGAAATTATACTCCCTGCTTGTTTATGATTGTCCAGATATAAGTCTTTATGTTTCACACCATTGAAATTAAAAAATGCGCATTGGTCAGATATTTACTGATGTGAAGTCATACATTTAAATTTTACACAATGCAATCTAATTTGCCTAAAGCTTTCAAACCTGCATGAAAAGCATGAATTTGTCATTGTGTTTCACAGCTAGTGAGTGACACTGATGTATAGTCACTGTGGATTTGTAAGGAAAAGCAACAGGCATCTTGTGTACAAGATCACATGCAATGACACACATGACCGGTTAATCTGTTTTATTGTTGCTGTTGGTGAAGGAATGAATGTTGATCAGGAATGCTTTACATCCACTTACTTGTGCAATAAGCCTTTGTCTAAACATTTAGCATGAAGAAATTCTTAATTTCCTCAAAACTGCTCCCATTCTGCTGCTGTAGATCAGATCTTTGTTGGTTTGTCAATCCAATGGCATGTGCTTAGAGGGTTCATAATAAGCAGAGCACAGACTATACTCAAACAGCCTGCAGCTGCAAATCCAAAACAAAATGTCTAATGTTAAGAGTGATCCCATGATTGGACAGAAATTTCTAAGCAATCCCGAGTGCATTGATGGCTATACTAATGACCACATTAAGACCTCATAACATGATTCATTTAGGCTTGCCAGATGTGAGGTATGTTGGGATTTGTTCTGTGAAAACCAAAGGACCATGTACATTTTCTTTTCAATTATTCAGAACATTGAGGGACTTCTAGTTTCCCACTGCATTCTCCATGAGAATGTGTCAGTCAAAATTGACTAACTAATGAATGAGCACCCTTTCCTCATGTGGTATAAATAGTTTGAAATTTGGCATTCTTCTTTTGTCCTGATGAGTGTAAGCTGAACAACTTCAGCACAATGTCTCTTTTATCAGCGATATTCACATTGCTTTATGTAAGACAATGTGAAAAACAATGACTTGCAACAACAGCTTTTATCTTAGAAATTGGTCTTCTATCATTACTTTTATAATCACATAGTCAATCCTTAAAATTATTTCAGTCGCGTTCTTTGTCAAATGTGCATTATCCCTGAGAGACCAGTCAAATGCATAGTTTTAAATGGGCAAGCTCTTAGAATGGGGAGAAAGTGAGGACTGCAGATGCTGGACTGGCATCCTTGGAAGAGGTTTCACAGTAGGATTAGATATCCTTGGAAGAGATTTTGCAGTAGGGTTAGACATCCTTGGAAGAGGCTTCGCAGTAGGGTTAGACATCCTTAGAAGAGGCTTTGCAGTCCGATTAAGCACCTTGGAAGAGGTTTAGCAGTAGGGTTAGACATCCTCGGAAGAAGCTTCACAGTAGGGTTAGACATCCTTGGAAGAAGCTTCACAGTAGGGTTAGACATCCTTGGAAGATGCTTTACAGTAGGGTTTGACATCCTCAGTAGAGGCTTCACAGTAGGATTAGACATTCTTGGAAGAGGCTTCACAGTAGGGTTAAACACCTTGGAAGAGGCTTCGCAGTTAAGGTTTGGCATCCTTGGAAGAGGCTTTGCAGTAAGGTCAGGCATCCTTGGAAGAGGCTTCGCATCAGGGTTAGACATCATTGGAAGAGGCTTAGCAGTAGGGTTAGACATCCTTGGCAGAGGTTTCGCAGTAGGGTTAGACATCCTTGGAAGATGCTTCACAGTAGGGTTAGACATCCTTGGAAGACGCTTCGCATCAGGGTTAGACATCATTGGAAGAGGCTTAGCAGTAGGGTTAGACATCCTTGGCAGAGGCTTCGCAGTAGGGTTAGACATCCTTGGAAGATGCTTCACAGTAGGGTTCGACATCCTCCGAAGAGGCTTCGCAGTAGGATTAGACATCCTTGGAAGAGGCTTCACAGTAGGGTTTAGCATCCTTGGAAGAGACTTTACAGTAGTGTTAGGCATCCTTGAAAGAGGCTTGCCGTCAGGTTAAGTACCTTGGAAGAGATTTTGCAGTAGCATTAGATATCCTTGGAAGAGGTTTTGCAATAGGGTTAGGCATCCTTGGAAGATGCTTTAAAGTAGGGTTAGACATCCTTGGAAGAGGCTTCACAGTCAGATTAGACATCCCTGGAAGAGGCATCACAGTAGAGTTAAGCATCCTTGGAAGAGGCTTCACAGTAGGGTTCACATCCTCCGAAGCGGCTTCGCAGTAAGATTAGACATCCTTGGAAGATGCTTCAACGTAGGGATTAGCATCCTTGGAAGAGACTTTGCAGTAGTGTTAGGCATCAGTGAAAGACGCTTCGCAGAAGGATTAGACCTCCTTGAAAGAGGCTTCGCAGGAGGGTTAGACATCCTTCGAAGAGGCTTCGCAGTAGGGTTAAGCATCTTGGAAGAGGCTTCACAGTAGGGTTAGACATCCTTAGAAGAGGCTTTGCAGCAAGGTTAAACATCCTTGGAAGAGTCTTCGCAGTAGGGTTCGACATCCTTGGAAGTGGCTTCACAGCAGGGTTAGGCATTCTTGGAAGAGGCTTCGCAGTAGGATTAGACATCCTTAGAAGAGGCTTCGCAGTCGGATTAAGCATCCTTGGAAGAGGCTTCACAACAGGGTTAGACATCCTTAGAAGAGGCTTCGCAATAGGATTAGGCACTTTTGGAAATGGCTTCGCAGTAGGGTAAGACATCCTTGGAAGAGCCTTTGCAGTAGGGATTAGACATCCTTGGAAAAGGCTTCTCAGTCAGGTTAGACATCCTTGGAAGAGGCTTCGCAGTAGGGTTAGACATCCTTGAAAGGGGATTCATAGTAGTGTTAAGCACATGGAAGAGGTCTCGCGGTAGGGTTAGACATCCTTGGAAGAGGCTTCACAGTAGGGTTAAGCACCTGGAAGAGGCTTCACAGTAGGGTTAGACATCCTTGGAAGAGGCTTGCAGTCAGGTTAAGCACCTTGGAAGCAGCTTCGCAGTAGCGTTAGGCATCCTTGGAAGCGGCTTAGCAGTAGGGTTAGACATCCTTGGAAGAGGCTTCAGAGTAGGTTTAGACATCCTTGGAAGTGGCTTCGCAGTAGGGTTCAACATCCTTGGAAGTGGCTTTGCAGTAGGCTTAGACATCCTTGGAAGAGGCTTCGCAGTAGGGTTCAACATCCTTGGAAGTGGCTTCGCAGTTGGGTTAGACTTCCTTGGAAGAGGCTTCGCAGTAGGGTTAGACACCCTTGAAAGGGGATTCATAGTAGTGTTAAGCACATGGAAGAGGTCTCGCGGTAGGGTTAGACATCCTTGGAAGAGGCTTCACAGTAGGGTTAAGCACCTGGAAGAGGCTTCACAGTAGGGTTAGACCTCCTTGGAAGAGGCTTGCAGTCAGGTTAAGCACCTTGGAAGCAGCTTCGCAGTAGCGTTAGGCATCCTTGGAAGCGGCTTAGCAGTAGGGTTAGACATCCTTGGAAGAGGCTTCAGAGTAGGTTTAGACATCCTTGGAAGTGGCTTCGCAGTAGGGTTCAACATCCTTGGAAGTGGCTTTGCAGTAGGCTTAGACATCCTTGGAAGAGGCTTCGCAGTAGGGTTCAACATCCTTGGAAGTGGCTTCGCAGTTGGGTTAGACTTCCTTGGAAGAGGCTTCGCAGTAGGGTTAGGTATCCTTGGAAGAACCTTCGCAGTAGGGTTAAGCACCTTGGAAGAGGCTTCGCAGTGGTGTTATGCACCTTGGAAGAGGCTTCACAGTAGGGTTACGCATCCTTGGAAGAGACTTAGCAATAGTGTAGACATCCTTGTAAGAGCCTTCGCAGTATGGTTAAACACCTTGGAAGATGCTTTGCAGTAGGGTTAGGTATCCTCAGAAGAGGCTTGCAGTCTGGTTAAGCACCTTGGAAGTGGCTTAGCAGTAGGGTTAGACATCCTTGGAAGATGCTTTATAGTAGGGTTTGACATCCTCAGTAGAGGCTTCACAGTAGGATTAGACATTCTTGGAAGAGGCTTTGCAGTAGGGTTAGGCATTCTTGGAAGAGGCTTCGCAGTAGGGTTAGACATCCTCAGAAGAGGCTTCGCAGTAGGGTTAGACATTCTTGAAAGAGTCTTTGCAATAGGGTTACATATCCTTGAAAGAGTGTTTATAGTAGGTTTAAACTTCCTTGGATGAGGCTTCGCATTAGTTTTAGGCATTCTTGGAAGATGGTTTACAGTAGGGGTTAGACATCCTCAGAAGAGGCTTCGCAGTAGGGTTAGACATTCTTGAAAGAGTCTTTGCAATAGGGTTACATATCCTTGAAAGAGGGTTTATAGTAGGTTTAAACTTCCTTGGATGAGGCTTTGCATTAGTTTTAGGCATTCTTGGAAGAGTTTTCGCAGTAGGGTTAGACATCCTTGGAAGTGGCTTTGCAGTAGGGTTAGACATCCTTGCAAGAGTTTTCACAGAAGGGTTAGACATCCTTGGAAGAGGCTTCGCAGTAGGGTTAGACATCCTTGAAAGGGGGTTCATAGTAGTGTTAAGCACATGGAAGAGATCTCGCGGTAGGGTTAGACATCCTTGGAAGAGGCTTTGCAGTAGGGTTAGGTATCCTTGGAAGAGGCTTCATATTAGGGTTAAGCACCTGGAAGAGGCTTCACAGTAGGGTTAGACATCCTTGGAAGAGGCTTGCAGTCAGGTTAAGCACCTTGGAAGCAGCTTCGCAGTAGCGTTAGGCATCCTTGGAAGTGGCTTAGCAGTAGGGTTAGACATCCTTGGAAGAGGCTTCAGAGTAGGTTTAGACATCCTTGGAAGTGGCTTCGCAGTAGGGTTCAACATCCTTGGAAGTGGCTTTGCAGTAGGCTTAGACATCCTTGGAAGAGGCTTCGCAGTAGGGTTCAACATCCTTGGAAGTGGCTTCGCAGTTGGGTTAGACTTCCTTGGAAGAGGCTTTGCAGTAGGGTTAGGTATCCTTGGAAGAGGCTTTGCAGTAGGGTTAGGTATCCTTGGAAGAGGCTTTACAGTCGGGTTTGACATCCTTGGAAGATGCTTTACAGCAGTGTTAGACATCCTCAGAAGAGGCTTGCAGTCTGGTTAAGCACCTTGGAAGTGGCTTCGCAGTAGGGTTAGACATCCTTGGAAGATGCTTTATAGTAGGGTTTGACATCCTCAGTAGAGGCTTTACAGTAGGATTGGACATTCTTGGAAGATGCTTTACAGCAGTGTTAGACATCCTTGGATGAGGCTTCGCATCAGTTTTAGACATCCTTGGAAGATGGTTTACAGTAGGGTTAGACATCCTCAGAAGAGGCTTCGCAGTAGGGTTGGACATCCTCAGAAGAGGCTTCGCAGTAGGGTTAGACATTCTTGGAAGAGTCTTTGCTGTAGGGTTACATATCCTTGAAAGAGGGTTTAAACTCCCTTGGATGAGGCTTCGCATTAGTTTTAGGCATTCTTGGAAGAGGCTTCGCATTAGGGTTAGACATCCTTGGAAGATGCTTTGCAGTAGGGTTAGACATCCTTGCAAGAGTTTTCGCAGTAGGGTTAAGCACTTGGAAGAGGCTTCGCAGTAGGGTTAGACATCCTTGGAAGTGGCTTCGCTGTAGGGTTAGACATCCTTGGAAGTGGCTTTGCAGTAGGGTTAGACATCCTTGCAAGAGTTTTCGCAGTAGGGTTAGACATCCTTGCAAGAGTTTTCACAGTAGGTTTAGACGTCCTTGGAAGTGGCTTTGCAGTAGGGTTAGACATCCTTGGAAGTGGCTTTGCAGTAGGGTTAGACATCCTTGCAAGAGTTTTCGCAGTAGGGTAGACGTCCTTGGAAGAGACTTTGCAGTAGGGTTAGACATCCTTGGAAGAGGCTTTGCAGTAGGGTTAGACATCCTTGGAAAATACTTTGCAGTAGGGTTAGACATCTTTAGAAGAGGCTTCGCAGTAGCATTAGACAACCTCGGAAGCGGCTTCGCAGTAGGGTTAGACATCCTTAGAAGATGCTTCGTAGTAGGGTTAAGCACCTTGGAAGAGGCTTCACAATAGGGCTAAGCACCTTGGAAGTGGCTTCGCACTAGGGTAAGTGTCCTTGGAAGAGCCTTCGCAATCGAGTTCATCATTCTTAAAAGAGCCTTCGCAGTAGGGTTAAACATCCTTGGAAGAGCCTTCGCAGTAGGATTAGACATCCTTGGAAGAGCCTTTGCAGTAGGGCTTGGCATCCTTGGAAGAGCCTTCACAGTAGGGTTAAGCATCCTTGGAAGAGGCTTCGCAGTAGGGTTAGGCATCCTTGGAAGAGGCTTCATAGTAATGTTCAGGCTTCCTGATGAAGGGCTAATGCCCAAAATGTTGATTCTCCTGTTCCTTGGATGCTGTCTGACCTACTGTGCTTTTCCAGCACCATGAGCTCTTCGAATTCCTGAGTATAGGATTTCCTACAAATTTCCAGCATGATGGCACAGTGGTTAGCACTGCTGCCTCACAGCGCCAGAGACCTGGGTTAAATTCCTGCCTCAGGTGACTGACTGTGTGGAGTTTGCACATTCTCCCTGTGTTTGTGTGGGTTTCCTCCGGTTTCCTCCCATAGTCCAAAGATGTGTAGGTTAGGTGAATTGGCCATGCTAAATTGCCCACAGTGTTAGGTGTAGGGGTATGGGTGGGTTGTGCTTCGGCGGGTCGGTGTGGATTTGTTGGGCCGAAGGGCCTGTTTCCACACTGTAAGTAATCTAATCTAATCAAAATGTTTGATAAGTAGAATCCCATTACAATCACTTCTACCAGAGGTGATATTTCTGCCGCTGTTGTAGTCTTCACAACTGCATTTTCTTCTTGATGCAAGCAGGATGCAGTGGAACTTTTAAGCAGGCTGAATAGGCTGTGGCTGTTTTCCCCAGAGCTTCAGACGCTGAGTGGTGACTTTATAGAGGTTGATAAAATGATAGGGGGTATGGATAGAGTAAATAGAGCAGGTCTTTTCCCTGTGTAGGGGGAACTAGAGGGCATAGGTTTAGGGTGAGAGGGGAAAGATTTAAAAGGGACCTGTTTTCACTGTAAAAGAACAAGTGGGCATAGATGTAAAGTGATATGCAAAAGAAGTTAGAAAAGCTTTCTCACTCAGTCAGTAGTTAGGCTATGGAATGCATTGCTTGAAAGTGTGATGGGGGCAGATACAATTGAGGCATTTAAAATGGCATTGGATGATTATTTGGGTAACATAATGTGCAAGGATATACCATTGAACAAAAAAAGAATTGGATATTGTTATGTATGCATATTGCCCCTTTCAGGGAGTGGGCCAGGGGACCAGGCGGATGGAACTTGGAGACACTCTAGGTCTTATCATATAAATGTAAAGGCAGACAGTAAACTGTTCCTTGTTTAAATTTCTACAGGGTTACCCTGTGCTTTATTTTTAAACTCGTAATTAGACCCAAACATTATAGTTATCTACTTGAATAGAACAGGGACAGTCATTGTAGAGATGAAGTCCCAACTTTACATTGAAAAACCCTCCATTATGTCGTGTTGCATTATCACTGTGCAACTGGGACAGACTTGGAATAGATCTAATGACTCATAATTTGGCATTCACAGGACCATCAGCAGCAGGAGAACTATATTTGACAACAATCTCATGACCCAATATATCCCCCACTCTACCATTATTCAAGCCAGGAGATCAAGCCTAGTTCAATGAAGAGTGCAGAAGGAAGCAGTGGGACAAGACATCAAGACATAGCACAACTAAAGATAAAGTGCCAAACTGGTGAAGATACAATCCAGGATCATTTGCGTGGCAAACAGCATAAGCAGCCAGTGGTAGACAGGGCTAACTGATGCTACTACCAGCACATTAACTAAAAGCTCTGTAGTCCTGACACAGTCTGTCTTGAATGTTGATGGACAACTGAACAACTACTAAAAAGATGAGGCTCCACAAATATCCCTAAACTTAATGATCTGGAAGCACAATACGTCAGTGTTAAAGTCCAGGTTAAATATTTGGAAGTAGATGATACATTTTGGCTTCCTTGAGGTTACCAGTATTACAGATTCACTCCATACGAATGAAATGGTTGGAGAAATTGGATAGTGCTACTTGAATAGGTCCTGACAACATTTCACCCACAGTGTTTAAAGCTTGCGCTCCAGAACTTATTTAGCAATGATCGGTTGCATCCTAGAACTCTGTGGGAAGCTAGGGAAGTGATTGCTGGGCCTCTTGCTGAGATATTTGTATCATCGATAGTCACAGGTTAGGTGCCGGCAGACTGGAGGCTGGTTAATGCGGTGCCACTGTTTAAGAAGGGTGGTAAGGACAAGCCAGGGAACTATAGACCGGTGACCCTGACATCGGTGGTGGGCAACTTGTTGGAGGAATCCTGAGGGACTGGATGTACATGTATTTGGAAAGGCAAAGACCGATTAGGGATAGTCAACACGGCTTTGTGCGTGGGAAATCATGTCTCACAAACTTGATTGTACTTTTTGAAGAAGTAACAAAGAGGATTGATGAGGGCAGAGTGGTGGATGTGATCTATATGGACTTCAGTAAGATGTTTGACAAGGTTCCCATGGGAGACTGTTTAGCAAGGTTAGATCTCATGGAATACATGGAAAACTAACCATTTGGATACAGAACTGGCTCAAAGGTAGAAGACAGAGTGTGGTGGCGGAGGGTTGTTTTTCAGCCTGGAGGCCTGTGACCAGTGGAGTGCCACAATGATCGGTGCTGGGTCCACTACTTTTCATCATTTATATAAATGATTTGGATGTGAGCATAAGCAGATGACACCAAAATTGGAGGTGTAGTGGACAACAAAGAAGGTAACCTCAGATTACAAAGGGATCTTGACCAGATGGGCCAGTGGGCTGAGAAGTGGCAGATGGAGTTTAATTCAGATAAATGCGAGGTGCTGCATTTTAGGAAAGCAAATCTTAGCAGGACTTATACACTTAATGGTCAGGTCCTGGGGAGTGTTGCTGAACAAAGAGACCTTGGAGTGCAGGTTCATAGCTCTTTGAAAGGCATCTGGATGGGTATATAAATAGGAAGTTTTGAGGGATATGAGCCGGGTGCTGGCAGCTGGGACTAGGTTGGGTTGGGATATCTAGTCGGCATGGATGAGATGAACCAAAGGGTCTGTTTCCGTGCTGTACATCTCTATGACTCTCTGACTCTATGATACTCAGTTTGGCTCCTGTCCTTATTACATGCTTGGACAAAAGAGCTGAATTCTAGAAATGAGATGAGGGTGACTGTCCTTCACATCAAGGCAGCAATTGACTGAGCGTGGCATCAAGGAACTCTGAAGAAACTGGAGCCAATAGAATCAAGAAGAAATCCCTCTGCAGTTCAGCATCATGAATAGCATAAAGGCAGATAGTCATGCTGTTTCAGGGAGTCATCTCAGTCCAAGAACATCTCTGCAGGAGCTCCTCAGGAAGTTGCCTGGGCCTAATCATTTTCAGTGGTTTCAGCTGCTTCCCTCCATTATAAGGTCAGAAATAAGGATGTTCACTAATGATTGCACAATGTTCAGCACCATTCATGACTCCTCAGATACTGAGGTAGTCTGTGTTCAACTGCAACAAGACCAGAACAATATCCAATCTTGATCTATTAGGTGATAAGTAACATTTGTACTACACACGAACCAGGCAATGGCCATCTCCAAACAAGAAAGGATCTAACCACCTCTCCTTGACATTCAATGGTACAGCCATTACTGAAACTTCACCGACTTCATCCTGTGGATTACCATTGACCAGAAACTAAACTGGGCTAATTTATAACGTAGCTACAAGAGTAGGTCAGCTAAAAGTAACTCATCTCCCACCTTCCCAGTGTCAGTTCATCACATACACATTATACCCTTAAGTCTGATGTGATGGATTACATTGTACTTGCCTGATTAAGTGCAAATTCACAACAGCAAAAAAGCTTGATACTATCAAGGACAAAACAACCTGTTTGATTGGCGCCTGATCCATCACATTCAGGAATCCTTCCCTTCAACATCGGTGCACAGTGGCACAGGTGTTTACCATCGATCAGACATATTGCAGTAACTCCTTTAATAGCACCTTCCAAACACACAAGTGTCACCAAAATGGCAACCAGCATGCCATCGCAAAACCTGTGACTTGTTGACCTGAGTGTAGTCACAATGTTACATAATGAATCAGGCAGTGGGACATTCTGACAATTTAAATGTGAAAGAAATATAGTAGCACTCTTGGCCATAGCCTACAGTGGACTCAGTTTTAAGTTGGTAAAATGTTCTGATGCAAGATTATCAATCTGGACAAACTGTGTGTCACTCTTCACAGATGCTGCTGGAAATGCTCTAAGCATTTTCTGTTTTCATATAGTTAATAAACTATAGATAATCTGGGTGGAACCTCTTCTGAGGGCATGTGTTTGGACAAGTCTGCTGGCAATTTTTGATATGTTTGTTCAGACAATAATGATCTTCCACAGCTAAGTAGAACATTTCATCCCATTGAAACTCCCATTTCAGCAACAAATAAAAGGTCGTAACTGGCTTAAGTTTAAAAATCAATGTAATTTATTATTGTACTGCCAGAAATAATATGTTTGGATTATTCAGATCATTTTCCTTTTCTACTCTGGGTCAAAAGAAGGAGACTGCTGCAGGTGCAGCAAATAATTAGGAAGACGAGCAAAAAGTTGACGTTCACCTTTGGTAGCTCACATTGCTCTAAACAGGTTTTGAACTTAAACTATTCTATTGAAAACTTAGGTGATTTATTGGTGGAGGTTGAAGATTAAAATAAAGCACTGGTGATTTAGTGATAGGGAAAAAAATTGTAAGAACGCTCATGGATTGAAAACAAACAATATGCTGGCTTTCATTTCAAAGAATCCCTACACTGTGGAAGCAGGCCATTCAGCCCATCAAGAACACAATGACCATCTGAACAGCATCCCACCCAGACACACCTCCCAACCTATCCTTGTGACCCTGCATTCCCCATGTCTAATCCACCTAACCTGCTCATCTCTGAACACTATGGGCAATTTAGCACGGCCAATCCACCTAACCTGCATATCTTTAGACTGTGGAAGGAAACTGGAACACTCAGACTAAACTCACACAGATGCAGGGAGAATGTGTAAACTCCAAGCAGACAGCAAACCAAGAATGGAATCGAACAGAGGCCCTTAGTGCTGTAAGGCAGCAGTGCTAACCACTTTTTTTTATTTCAAAATATACTTTATTCATAAAATGATTTGATGGTCTGTACATTTGGTCATGCCATACATATGTCCACATTTACAAACACAGATTCGAATTTATCATTGTCATATACAGGTCTGTGCATTTCTCGATCTTATGCATATATTTGGCTGAGGCATCAGCAGGGCCCAAAAAACGTCCGCATGGGCTCCCTGTTCTTCTTTAGGCAGGCCGATCTTACACGGTGGTCTTTCCCCACCGCGCCTTGGCGGCAGCTGCCCCAAGCTTCAGCGCGTCCCTCAACACGTAGTCTTGGACCTTGGAATGTGCCAGTCTGCAACACTCAGTCGGGGTCAACTCCTTCAGCTGGAAGATGAACAGGTTTCGGACCGCCCAGAGAGCGTCCTTCACTGAGTTGATGATCCTCCAGGCGCAGTTAATGTTCGTCTCGGTGTGAGTCCCGGGGAACAGGCCGTAGAGCACGGAGTCCCGCGTCACGGCATTGCTCGGGACGAACCTCGACAAGCACCACTGCATTCCTCTCCAGACTTCCTCTGCATAGGCACATTCCAGAGGGAGGTGTGTGACAGTCTCGTCCCCACCGCAGCCACTTCGAGGGCAGCGTGCGGTGCGGCAGAGAGTCCGGGCGTGCATGAAGGATCTCACAGGCAGAGCCCTTCTCACCACCAGCCAAGCCAAGTCTTGGTGCTTGTTGGAAAGTTCTGGCGATGAGGCATCCTGCCAAATGGCTTTGACAGTCTGCTCAGGGAACCGCTCGACAGGATCCGCCCTCTCCTTTTCCCGAAGGGTCTCAAGGACACTACGTGCTGACCACTTCCTGATGAACTTGTGGTCAAAGGTGTTTTTCCTCATAAATTTCTCCACGAAGGACAGGTGATACAGAACGGTCCAACTACTTGGAGCGTTCCGCGGCAGCGAGGCCAGGCCCATCCTTCGCAACACCGGGGACAGGTAAAACCTCAGTACGTAGTGACACTTGGTGTTTGCGTACCGGGGATCCGGTACAGCTTGATGCAGCCACACACAAAGGTGGCCATCGGGGTGAGGGTGGCATTGGGCGTGTTTTTTCCCCCATTGCACCGGTCTTTGTACATTGTGTCTCTTCGGACCCGGTCCATCTTTGATCTCCAAATGAAGTGGAAGATGGCCCGGGTGACTGCGGCAGCACAGGTCCTGGGGATAGGCCAGACCTGTGCCACATATAGCAATACTGAGAGTACCTCACACCTGATGACCAGGTTTTTTCCCGCGATGGAGAGCGACCGTTGCCCCATCTGCCTAGTTTCTGTCTCATCTTTCTGATCCGCTCCGCCCAGGTCTTGGCGCACGCCCCAGCCCCCCCGAACCAAATACCCAGCACCTTCAGGTGGTCAGTCCTGACGGTGAAGGGGATAGAGGATTGGTCGGCCCAGTTCCCGAAGAGCATGGCCTCGCTCTTGCCTCGGTTTACCTTGGCCCCCGAGGCCCGTTCGAACTGGTCACAGATGCACACGAGTCTGTGCACGGACAGCGGATCCGAGCAGAAAACAGCGACGTCATCCATGTACAGGGAGGCCTTAACCTGAAGGCCCCCGCTGCCAGGAATAGTCACCCCTCTCAGGCTTGCATCCTTCCTGATGGATTCGGCAAATGGCTCTATGCAACACACAAACAAGGCGGGTGAGAGGGGGCATCCCTGCCTGACTCCAGATCTTACAGGGAAGCTATCTGATTCCCACCCATTGATTGAGACTGCACTGACAATGTTGGTGTAGAGCAGTCTGATCCAATTTCCAATTCCCTCCTCAAAGCCCATTTTGGAGAGGACATCCCTCATATATGTATGCGATATCCTGTCAAAGGCTTTCTCCTGGTCCAGGCTGATGAGGCAGGTGTCCACCCCCCTGTCCTGCACATAGGCGATCATGTCCCTGAGGAGTGCAAGACTCTCAGAGATCTTCCTGCCTGGTACAGCACAGGTTTGGTCCAGGTGGATCACCGATCCCAGAGCAGACCTGACCCAGTTGGCGATGACCTTTGACAAGATTTTGTAGTCTGCATTTAACAGTGAGATCAGTCTCCAATTTCTAATTTCCTCCCTCTCCCCCTTCCGCTTGTAGATGAGGGTGATGATGCCTTTCCTCATGGATTCACTCATGGTACCTGCCAGAATCATACTGACATACACCTCCAGCAGGTCCTGGCCGATCAAGTCCCAAAGAGCGGAATAAATCTCGACCGGTAAGCCGTCGCTTCCGGGAGTTTTATTCTTTTCGAAGGACTCGAGGGCCTTGGTCAGCTCATCCAGAGATAGTGGCTGGTCCAGCCTCTCTCGTGTTCCGTCATCTAGGACCTCCATGATAGAGGTCAGGAACAACTGGGAGGCCGTGCTGTCGGTTGGCTTCAAGTCATACAGGCTGGCGTAGAAGGATTTGCTGATCCTCATGACGTCAGCCTGAGATGACGTTACCGAGCCATCTTCTTTCTTTAGGCTGCTGAGCACAGAGCTCTCTTTGTGCACCTTCTGGAAGAAGAAACATGAGCACGTCTCGTCCTGCTCCACCGGGCGGACCCTGGACCGGAAGATTATCCTGGAGGCCTCCGAGGCAAAGAGCGAGGCTTGCTGGCCCTTCACCTCTTTGAGGTCCTCCGTGACATCGACCCCCATCGTCTGCAGCAGGAGCAGGTTCTGCATACTTTCCTGGAGCTGGGACAGTTTTCCCCGCCTCTCTCTTGCCTCCTGGACACCTTTGAGGATAAAGAACCTCTTGATGTTCCCTTTTACCATTTCCCACCAGTCTGTTGGAGACTCAAAGAGGGGCTTCACGGTTCTCCAACCTGCATAATCCCTCTTGAGCTCTTCGATGTTTCCCGGGGTCAACAGCTTAGTGTTCAGTTTCCACGTTCCCTTGCCCGCCCGCTGTTCGTCCTGTAGGTGACAGTCGGCCAGCAGGAGGCAGTGGTCAGAGAAGAACACCGGCTTGACGTCAGTGGATCTGACTGCGAGCGTTCGGGACACAAACAGGTAACCACTGAGCCACAGTCCAAGGGGGCTTGAGTACAGAGGTAAAGAGGTCTTGCTGTAGCTGTACAGAGAGCTCACCTGAAGTGTTGTTTACAGTTGTGGTGTCCTTAGGTGGGATATCCTTGCCATAGAAGAAGTGCCATGAATGTTCACCAGATTTACACCTGGTGGTAGGATAGTCTACCGAGGAGATATTGATGAAAACTATCTCTGCATTTCCTACACTTTCAAAACATGAGAGCTGATGGAAGTGAAACATACACAATTCTTAGAGAATGTCAGAATGGATATAGGTTGAATATTTCTGCTGATTGCTGGCTCTAGGACTGGGGGAACATAATCTCAGGATAAAGAGCAGGTCATTTAAGACTGAGATGGAGAGGAGTTTCTTCTCCCAAAGGATGGTAAGTCTTTGGAATTCTGTGCCCCCGAGTGTGATAGATGTTTCAATCATTAAGCAAAGTCAAGCCAGAAATTGATTCCTTAGGAAGTAGTGGATGTGGGCACAATTACAACATTTAAAAGACATTTGGATAAGTAAATGAAAGGAAAGATTTGGTGGAATATAGGCCAGGGGCAGGCAGGCAGAACTAATTTAGTTTGGGAATCTGTTCGGCATGGACTGGTTGGACCGAAGGGTCTGTTTCTGTTCATAATGCTAATGTAACAGCCATCATTTTCTGATCCAGCAAACTGCAATCTTTTACCCACTCTATAGCACCAACACCATGGAGCAGATAAGCTTCAATTCTGCAGCCCCTCTTTCTATTTGAATTGACTCCCCGTGTATGCAAGAAGTGAAGGGAACAGACTTAGAAACAGTTGGAATGTCAGGAATTTCTTCTCAAATAGTATGTAATCTATTTATATTTTGTTAGCACAATACAAGAGGAATCTCAATGGGAGTAAACATAGGTTATACATTTAGGAAAATAAGTCTATTGTTCTTACTTGGTCTGGTCTACAAATCACTCCAGGCCCACAACAATGTGATTAATTCCTAGTTGCCAGATAACACCGTACTCTATCTACACCAAATGAGCTGTAACAAGTCAGGAAGGCAGCTCACCACTATCGTCTCAAGGGGCAGCTAAGGATGGCAATAAATGTTGGCTCAACCAGGGATGCCTACGTTCCGGAATGAAAAAAAAAGAACTGCAATTAGAAATTAGGAGGACATTTTGCTCATACTTGATAGGGCACCATGATGATTGCAGGATTATTAATATGGTGAATATAAATTATCTCTGTCTAACCAGTATCATGGGATTTCAGAATTGTTACAGTTTAGAAGGAGATAATTTTGCTCATTGTATCTGCACCAGCTCTATTAATGCGCATTATAACCTAGTGCCATTCTCTACAAGCCTGCATGGCTTTTTCTCAACCAGAATAATCATCCGTGCCACCACAACAATTCAGGTAGTGCATTCCAGACCCAAACTATCTTGCAACTGCATACGTTGCAAATTTCTTTAAACCTCTGCCCACTTATTCTTGATGTTTTTATGAGTGGAAACCCTTTCTCCCCAGTTTTTCTGTTGAGAGCAATGGTTTCTCTAAGCTGGGTCACTGTATCGTTGCTCAGTGGTCTATATATGCTGATCTGTATGTGGACACTTTAAACTCCTGTTCCAGAAGTCACTGCCATTCATGTGGAGTAGGAGCAACAATTAGAAGTAATCCTCGTGCTTTCATCAAATCTCCTCTTAGTATTCTTCTGTCTTAGAGAAACAGTTTCAAATTCTCCAATCTATTTGCAAAACTGAAGTTTCCTATCCCTGGAAATATTCTTGTGATGTGAGTGCAATGCACTCTGCCTATTGCATTCGTGTGCTTTCTGAAGTGTAACACCCAGTGCAGGACACAGTATTCTGACTGAAGTTTAAATAGAGTCATAGAGTCATAGAGATGTACAACATGGAAACAGACCCTTTGGTCCAACCCGTCCATGCTGACCAGATATCCCAACCCAATCTAGTCCCACCTGCCAAAGGCCAATATCCCTCCAAACCCTTCCTATTCATATACCCATCCAAATGCCTCTTAGATGTTGCAATTGTACCAGCCTCCATCACTTCCACTGGCAGCTCATTCCAAACATGTACCACCCTCTGCGTGAAAAAGGTGCCCCTTAGGACTCTTTTATATCTTTCCCCTTTCACCCTAAACCTATGCCCTCTAGTTCTGGACTCCCCCACCCCGGGGAAAAGACTTTGTCTCTTTATCCTATCCTTGCCCCTCATGATTTTACGAACCTCTATATGTCACTGTTCAGCCTCCGACGCTCCAGGGAAAACAGCCCCAGCCTATTCAACCTCTCCCTATAGCTCAAATCCTCCAACCCTGGCAAAATCCTTGTAAATCTTTTCTGAACATTTTCAAGTTTCACAACATCTTTCCGATTGGAAGATGACCAGAATTGCATTCAACATTCCAACTGTGGCCTAACCAATGCCCTGTATAGCTGCAACATGACCTCCCAACTCCTGTACTCAATACTCTGACCAATAAAGGAAATCATTACAAACACCTTCTTCACTATCCTATCTACCTGTGACTCCACTTTCAAGGAGCTATGAACCTGTACTCCAAGGTCTCTTTGTTCAGCAACACTCCCTAGGACCTTACCATCAAGTGTATAAGTCCCGCTAAGATTATCTTTCCCAAAATGCAGCACCTTGCATTTATCTAAATTAAACTCCATCTGCCACTTCTCAGCCCATTGCCCATTTGGTCAAGATCTCGTTGTAATCTGAGATAACCTTCTTCGCTGTCCACGACATCTCCAATTTTGGTGTCATCTGCAAACTTACTAACTATACCTCTTATGCTCACATCAAAATCATTTATATAAATGATGAAAAGTTGTGGACCCAGCACTGATCCTTGTGGCACGTCACTGGTCATGCAGGCCTCAAATCTGAAAAACAACCCACCACCACCAATCTCTGTCTTCTATCTTTGAGCGAGTTCTGTATCCAAATGGCTAGCTCTCTCTGTATTCCATGATGTCAAACCTTGCTAACAAGTCTCCCATGGGGAAACTTGTCGAATGCCTTACTGAAGTCCATATAAATCATGTCCACTGTTCTGCCCTCATCAATCCTCTTTGTTACGTGTTCAAAAAAACCTCAATCAAGTTTGTGAGACAGGATTTCCCACGCACAAAGCCATGTTGACTATCACTAATCAGTCCACTTTTATGCATTTCAAGACAGCCAGCACTTTCTCCTCTGTAATATGGACATTTTTCAAAGTGTCACCATCTATTTCCCTACATTCTATATCTTCCATGTCCTTTTCCACAGTAAATACTGGAGCAAAATATGCATTAGTGTCTCCTCCATCACCAGTGGCTCCACACAAAGGCTGCCTTGCTGATCTTTGTTGGGGCTTATTCTCTCCCTATATACCCTTTGGTCCTTAATATATTTGTAAAAACCCTTTGGATTCTCCTTAACTCTATTTTGCCAAAGCTATCTCATGTCCCTTTTATGCCCTCCTGATTTCCCTCTTAAGTATACTCCTACTGCCTTTATATGCTTCTAAGGATTCACTCGATCTATCCTGTCTATACCTGACATATGCTTCCTTTTTTTCCTTTACCAAAACCTCAATTTCTTTAGTCATCCTGCATTCCCTATACCTACCAGCCTTTCCTTTCACCCAAAGAGGAATGTACTTTCTCTGGACTCTCGTTATCTCATTTCTGATGGCCTCCCATTTTCCAGCCAACCCTTTACCTGTGAACATCTGCCCCCAATCAGCTTTTGAAGGTTCTTGCCTAATACCGTCAAAATTTGCCTTCCTCTAATTTAGAACTTCAACTTTTCAATCTGGTCTATCCTTTTCCATCACTATTTTAAATCTAATAGAATGATGGTTGCTGGCCCCAAAATGCTCCCCACTAACACCTCAGTCACCTGCCCTGCCTTATTTCCCAAGAGTAGGTCAGGTTTTGTACCTTCTCTAGTGCATACATCCACATACTGAATGAAAAAAAAATTCTTGTACACACTTAACAAATTCCTCTCCATCTAAACCCTTCACACTATGGCAGTCCCAGTCTATGTTTGGAAAGTTAAAATCCCCTACCATAACTACCCTATTATTCTTATAGATAACTGAGACCTCCTTACAAACGTGTTTCTCAATTTCCCACTATTAGGGGGTCTATAATACAATCCCAAAAAGATGATCATCCCTTTCTTATTTCTCAGCTCCATCCAAGTAACTTCCCTGGATGTATTTCCGGGAATATCCTCCCTCTGTACAGTTGTAATGCTATCCCTTATCAAAAAATGCCACTCCCCCTCCTCTCTTGCCTCCCTTTCTATCCTTCCTGTAGCATTTATATCCTGGAACAATAAGCTGCCAGCCCTTTCCATCTCTGAGCCATATTTCTGTAATTGCTATGATATCTCAGTCTCATGTTCCTAATCATGTCCTGAGTTCATCTGCCTTCCCTGTTAGGCCTCTTGCATTGAAATAAATGCAGTTTAATTTATCAGTTCTACCTTGTTCTCTGCTATAACACTCCCAGTTTAAAATCTTTCCTCATTATCTTCCTGGGTCCCACCCCCCCCACCTTACTAGTTTAAATCCTCCTGAGCAGCTCTAGCAAATTTCCCTGCCAGTATATTAGTCCCCTTCCAATTCAGGTGCAATCCGTCCTCCTTGTACAGGTCACTTCTACCCCAAATGTGAATTTTTCTCCCATACACCAGGTCCTCAGCCATGCATTCATCTGCTCTATCCTCCTATTCCTGCCCTCACTGGCTCATAGCACCGAGAGTAATCCAGATATTACTACTCTTGAGCACCTCCTTTTTAAATTCCTGCCTAAATCTAATCACCCTTCAACCTTTTCCCTTCCTATGTAGTTGGTTCCAATGTGTACAATGACCTCCTGCTGGCCCCTCTCGCCTTTGAGAACATTCTGCACCCTCTCTGAGACATCCTTGATCATGGCACCAGGGAAGCAATACGCCATTCTGATTTTTCACTGCTGGCCACAGAAACATCTGTCTGTACCTCAGACAAGAGAGTCCCCCTAACACAGTCGATCACTTGGAACCTTACGTACCTCTCATTACATTAGAGCCAGTCTCAATACCAGAAACTTGGCTGTTCGTGCTATATTCCCCTGAGAATCCATCACCTCCTACATTTTCCAAAACAGCATACTTGTTTTAAATGGGGATGGCCACAGAGGACTCCTGCACTACCTGCCTACCTCTCTTATCTTTCCTGGAGTTAACCCATCTATGTGACTGTATCTGAGACATTCCCCCCTTCCTATAACTGCCATCCATCACAACCCCTTGCACTTGAAAGTTCCTCATTGCCTCTAACTGCCTCTTCAGTAACCCTGTAAACTCTCCCTAAACTCTCTCAACCGACAAGAAGAGCATATCACTCTACCAAAGGGCAGTTTTGCTTCTTTCAATCGATGGACCCAGAAAATAGCACTGTCTTCAGCCTCTACAAAACAATGCTCCAGGTTAAGTTAATACTTATGGCTTTTATTTTAAGTTTAGTCAAGAGACATAGCTCAATAAAACAAATAATCAAGAAAGAACCCATTCTACTCACTGCAGCAGACTTATTTTAAGACCACGCTTAAAACATCCATTTATCTGTTTCTGTTCTGTGACCTCTCCCAACATGGTCCTTTAAGATCAGCTGTGAATTTCACTGTTTTTCAATTTTCCCAGATGCACTCCAATGTCCAGCGATACATGAATTCAACAGCAAAGGCAATAACTGCTAACTCTGTCAGTTAATAATGTGGGTTTCTTTCTCTCTCTCTCTCTCTCTCTCTCCTACACTGAGCTCACCAAGTGCTTCCTTTGTCTGTTCTTCTCCCTTTTAAAAAACTGTTGTTTTGCCTTTCCAAAACAATACAACAGCACATAAAACTGTAATTGCTGCTCCTGGAATTCGAGATAATCACCCTCCAACACCTAAAATACCTCAAAATAGGAGCAGCTGTTACAGCCAGAAATTTTTCCCATCCTCCATCTTGGATTACCCAGAATCCTTCTTCCGGAAATGTATGAAATTTTAGTCTCATATCAATGAAAATTAAGCATCGATACATCTACATCTGTCCCCTTTTTGCTGTTCCTATGTTACATGGAGTTTCCACAATGTTGTTTGATATCCCTCATATTAGTCATCTATTTTTGGATTTAAAAAGTATTTTTATAGTTGCATTCCAATCCTGTGACTAACCCTCTCCACTTATCCAAAATGGTGACTGGCACTGATGCATCCTGTACCAGTGGCTGGATTAAGCCATGCTGAACATCTTCTGAAGTAGGACTTGAACCTGGCATTACAACTCATGGGTAGGAGAGCTACCGACTGAGCCATCTCAACTCCAGGTTAGGACACACACAGAGTAGAAATATTAATATATCATTCATGCAGGCCCTGATTTTTAAATGAAAAAAATCAGTGCTCCAACCTCATGTTTGGTGTTCATATGCTCAGTGTCTGCTCTGGTCATAATTTTCCTGGATTTAAAGTTGCAAATCCAATCATCCTTAAGCGGAATGACTGGAGGTTGCCATCAAGGTGCTAGTGAAGGAACTTTAACTGAGTGTGAGTTCAGGGGACATGTTTCCTTTGTTCTACATGAAACTAGGGCATTCAGTTTTGTCTGGGGGCTGATGTCAGTCATTGTTTAACCCTCCACATCTCTTTCACTTCTTGAATTTAACCCAGATCAATGGGGCTGCAGGCAAGTATTTTCCTCTTTGTGACCACTGCACTGTTTGCTTCGGGTGCCTCTCATCCTCTGGAGTACCCTCTTGTATCTGTGTAGTGGGATTAATAGAACAGTACCTAGTTCATCTGTTTTAGCTCAACTTCAGCACTAACATATGCCCAAGCCAAGCCCAAATTAAATCTCTGGGCTGAAACTTCAAATATGAACTCTTGGTCATTTACGTAATGTTGGACTCTCTTTGAGCTATATCAGTGAAATGTTAAGGTGGGGTATTCTGAACTACTTCTTAATTCTCTATTTTTCCAATTTTATTTCCTTGGAACTTGAACTGAAGAATCTGTACCCAGGTGTTTTGATGGCACCATGGGTAGCAACTTGTAAACTTTTCACTCCACTCATTTGAGTACATGTGACATTAATGCTAATTCAGTTCAATTCAGTTGATATTCCACTGAGTTAAAAAAATGTCCAAAATAAAGTTGAATCAATCTGCAGTCTATCAAGCATTAATGGAGTTGCAGATGGAAATTGAATGCTTACTTCACTTCCTCTTTGTGAGACATGAATAAGTTTTAATAAACCAAATCACACATTATGATTACAAGATTATAAGCTTTTTGCACTTGTACTGTCATGAGAAATTTATAGTACATCTTTTGACAGATCAAGCAATTAAATATATATTTCACAATGAAATAATGGGTTTTTCAAAATTACTTGTACTAACTAACCTCCAGTGTCTGAAAGAAGCAATACAGGCTGCATCTTTATAAATGACATGATGAAAGCACGAAAAAGTTAAAATCTCAAAAATAAACATCTCAAAACATTTCAACTTTATTGCAATAAGTCACCTTTAGCTTGCCTTCACTCAATTTTTTGTTAGCTTGGCTGAACGGTAATTTCTGTGTCAACCATCACACTATACTGTTCGTAGCAGGAAGAAACTTATACAAATCACATTTTACAAAGCAAAGCTTTCAGACTTTTTACATTATAACTTAATTGGCTGTAAAAAGCTTTGAAATGCTTTGATATTCTAGTTGAAGCTGTAAAAGTGGGCGGCACGGTGGCACAGTGGTTAGCACTGCTGCCTCGCAGCGCCGGAGACCCGGGTTCATTTCCCGCCTCAGGCGACTGACTGTGTGGAGTTTGCACGTTCTCCCCGTGGGTTTCCTCCGGGTGCTCCGGTTTCCTCCCACAGTCCAAAGATGTGCAGGTCAGGTGAATTGGCCATGCTAAATTGCCCGTAGTGTTAGGTAAGGGGTAGATGTAGATGTAGGGGTATGGGTGGGTTACGCTTCGGCGGGGCGGTGTGGACTTGTTGGGCCGAAGGGCCTGTTTCCACACTGTAAGTAATCTAATCTATAGTGTTCACTTTCTTTTGCCACTTTCTTCCTAAATCTGTGTCTCTTATAGTCAGAAATTTGTCCATGGAAGCAAGAAAATCAATGTCATGATTTTTGAAAATGCAAAATTGTTCACTTGCTCAGGAAGAATGAGAAAGCAGATTGGATATCCTTGTAGATCAGTCAATGAAAGCATGCAAGCAAATACAACAGGCAGTTAGGAAGACAACTGATATCTTGGCTTTCATTGCAAGATGGTTTGAGTACAGGAGCAAGGAAGTCACACTGTGGCTGTACGGAGCCTTGGTGAGATCAACCCTGGCTTGTTCTGTGCAGTTCTAATCACCTTACTGAAGAAAATATATGCCTGTCATAGTATGTTCACTAGACTGGTTCCAGGGATGGCAGTCTTATCCTGTAAGGACAGGTTGGGTCAACTGGGCCTGAATTCACTGAAGTTTAGAAAAATGAGGGAATGTCATTGAAATGACTAAAATTCTGATAGTGCTGGACAGATTGAATGCAGGGGTGATGTTTGCCCTGGATGGGAGGTCTAGGATATTCAGAACCAGGAGCCGAGGAGAAATGTTTTCACTAGAGGGTGGTGAACGTGTAGAATTTCCAACTGCAGACAGCTCTGGAGGCGAAATCGCTGATTATATTTAAGAGGCAAACAGATTTCTGGAAATGGAAGTGTCAAAGGGTGTGAGGAAAGAGAATGGGATGTGAGGAGAGAAGAACATCCACAATCATGTTAAATGACAGATTGAGCTTGATGGACCTACTCCTGCTCAGAATTTCTGTGTTTCAGTGGTTTTATTTCTACATGGAGAAAGACTGAAAAATTTGAAGGTTATTTAGGTTTTCCAATACACACATCTCAAAATCAAGAAAGCTAATGGAATGCTCTCTATTATGAGAGGGGTTGAACAGAAACATAAAAGTGTTATACATAGTTCTAAAGGACATTGGTGAAATTACATCCTGAATACTGTGTATTGCTTTGGTCTCTTTATTTAAGGAATAATGTTAGTTCATTGAAACTGGTTCATAGGACGTTTACGAGATAAATGCCTGAAACGGGGGGTTAAAACAATGACTGCAGATGCTGGAAACCAGATTCTGAAACCAGAACAATTTAGCGCTGCCAATCCATCTAGCCTGCACATCTTTGAATGTGGGAGGAAACTGGAATACACTGCAGAAACCCATGTAGACACGATTGGGGGAGGGGACTACGCAAACTCCACGCAGACAGTCACCAAAGGCTGATATCAAACCCAAGTCCCTGGTGTTGTGAGGCAGCAGTGCGAACTACTAGGCAACCCCCATTTCAGGATTAGTGGTGCTGGAAGAGCACAGCAGTTCAGGCAGCATCCAAGTAGCTTCGAAATCAACGTTTCGGGCTGAAGCCAAATGCCAACTCGAGGACACCTCTTCCTACTGCCCCCTCGACCATGACCCCACCCCCCATCACCAAACCATCATCTCCCAGACCATACAGAACCTCATCACCTCAGGAGATCTCCCACTCACAGCTTCCAACCTCATAGTCCGGGAACCCCGCACTGCCCGGTTCTACCTCCTTCCCAAGATCCACAAGCCTGACCACCCTGGCCGACCCAGTGTCTCAGCATGCTCCTGCCCCACTGAACTCATCTCTACTTACCTCGACACTGTCCTATCCCCCCTAGTCCAGGAACTCCCCACATACTTTCGAGACACCACCCACGCCCTCCACCTCCTTCAAGACTTCCGTTTCACTGGCCCCAATGCCTCATCTTCACCATGGATATCCAATCCCTCTACACCTCCATCAGCCATGACCAGGGTCTCCAAGCCCTCCGTGTTTTCCTCTCCAGACGTCCCAACAGTACCCTTCCACCGACACTCTCATTCGTTTGGCCGAACTGGTTCTCACCCTTAACAATTTCTCCTTTGAATCCTCCCACTTCCTCCAGACCAAAGGGGTAGCCATGGGCACATGTATGGGCCCCAGCTATGCCTGTCTCTTTGTTGGCTACGTAGAGCAGTTGATCTTCTGTAATTACACTGGCACCACTCCCCACCTTTTCCTCCGCTACATTGATGACTGCATTGGCGCCACCTCGTGCTCCCGCGAGGAGGTTGAGCAATTCATCAACTTCACCAACACATTCCACCCTGACCTTAAATTTACCTGGACCATCTCTGACACCTCCCTCCTCTTCCTGGACCTCTCCATCTCCATTAATGACGATCGACTTGACACTGACATTTTTTACAAACCCACCGACTCCCACAGCTACCTGGATTACACCTCTTCCCATCCTACCTCTTGCAAAAATGCCATCCCGTATTCCCAATTCCTCCGCCTCTGCCGGATCTGCTCCCAGGAGGACCAGTTCCACCACAGAACACACCAGATGGCCTCCTTCTTTAGAGACCGCAATTTCCCTTCCCACGTGATTAAAGATGCCCTCCAACGCATCTCGTCCACATCCCGCACCTCCGCCCTCAGACCCCACCCCTCCAACCGTAGCAAGGACAGAACGCCCCTGGTGCTCACCTTCCACCCTACCAACCTTCGCATAAACCAAATCATCCGCCAACATTTCCACCACCTCCAACAGACCCCACTACCAGGGATATATTTCCCTCCCCACCCCTTTCCGCCCTCCGCAAAGACCGTTCCCTCTGCGACTACCTGGTCAGGTCTATGTCCCCAAACAACCCACCCTCCAATCCTGGCACTTTCCCCTGCCACCGCAGGAACTGTAAAACCTGTGCCCACACCTCCTCCCTCACCTCTATCCAAGGCCCTAAAGGAGCCTTCCACATCCATCAAAGTTTTACTTGCACATCCACTAAAATCTTTTGTTGTATCCGTTGCTCCCGATGCAGTCTCCTCTACATTGGGGAGACTGGGCGCCTCCTAGCAGAGCGCTTTAGGGAACATCTCCGGGACACCGGAACCAATCAACCACACCGCCCCGTGGCCCAACATTTCAACTCCCCCTCCCACTCTGCCGAGGACATGGAGGTCCTGGGCCTCCTTCACCGCCGCTCCCTCACCACCAGACGCCTGGAGAAAGAACGCCTCATCTTCCGCCTCGGAACACTTCAACCCCAAGGCATCAATATGGACTTCAACAGTTTCCTCATTTCCCCTTCCCCCACCTCACCCTAGTTCTAAACTTCCAGCTCATTAACTGTCCCCTTGACTTGTCCGGACTTGTCCTACCTGCCTATCTTCTTTTCCACCTATCCACTCCACCCTCTCCTCCTTGACCTATCACCTTCATCCCCTCCCCCACTCACCCATTGTACTCTATGCTACTTTCTCTCCACCCATACCCTCCTCTAGCTTATCTCTCCACACTTCAGGCTCACTGCCTTTATTCCTGATGAAGGGCTTTTGCTCGAAACGTTGATTTCGAAGCTACTTGGATGCTGCCTGAACTGCTGTGCTCTTCCAGCACCACTAATCCTGAAATGGGGGTTGCCTAGTAGTTAGCACTGCTGCCTCACAACACCAGGGACTTGGGTTTGATATCAGCCTTTGGTGACTGTCTGCGTGGAGTTTGCGTAGTCCCCCCCCCCAATCGTGTCTACATGGGTTTCTGCAGTGTATTCCAGTTTCCTCCCACATTCAAAGATGTGCAGGCTAGGTGGATTGGCAGCGCTAAATTGTTCTGTTAATGTCTACGGATGTGCAGGCTAGGTGGATTAGCCATTGTGCAGAGGTACAGGGATGTTCCTCAAAGGATTGGTGCAAATTTGATTCGCCAAATTGCCTCTTTCAACATGGTGGCGATTCCATGATTCCACACGAGGGTTGCCTTAGGAGGGTAATTTGGATTGGCTGAACTTGGAGTCTTGAAGAGTGAAGGGTGACTTGTTTGAAGTGAATAAGATTCTGAATGATCTTGATAAGATGGATATGGAGTGGAGGTTTCCTCTTGTGGGTGAATCTCGAACTAAGACACACCATTTTAAAGTTATGGTTCACCTTTTAGGACTGAGATGAAGAGAAATTTGACTTTCAGTGGGCTGTACAATGTTGGAACTCTGTCTCAGAAGACATTAAAGGCAGGGTCATTGAGTATTTTTAAGGCAGTGTTGGACAGATTCTTGTTAAGTACGGGATCAAAGTTTATCTGAAGTAGATGGGAATGTGAAATTCAAAACACAAATGACCTTATTGAACAGGCTGAAAGTGCTGAATGGTCTACTTCTGCTCCAGTTTTGTGTGTATGCTTTGTAGGTTCTTTCCTCTCAATTTGATAAGCTGTCGAGACATATAAGGCCACTTTGGAAAATCTTCCCTTCGGTTCTTAAACTTATGGGTACATTTTCTCCCATTGGATAAAAAAACTCAACTGGGTTCAGCATGCAGGAAAATTGGGAGTTTGTAAAAGAACCCATTTAATTTTTCATTCATGGAAGTCCTCACTGTAAATCCGATAAATTCAGGATTAGTGCTCTCAATGTGGACTCACCAGTGACATGCACAAGATTAGAAACACTTGTTTCAACTAAGATTAGGTTAACTTTGTACAGTTGACCAGCCATATAAATACGATGACTATCAAAGCAGATCAGACCCTAACAATTCTGTGCAAAGGAAGTCATTTCCTGACCCTCCCTCTCATCCTGTATATCATCTACAAGGCACAAGTCAAGTGTATAGCAAAATACTGTCCACTTGCTTAGAAGAGTATACCTCCTACAATACTCAAGAAATTCAGCACCATCCAGAAGCATGCCACTTGGCACCTTTTACCATTTTACCCATTAGCTCCCAACACGTATCATGGCAGCAGTGTGCAAGGTTATTTACAATGCACTGTAGCAACTCACCAAGATTTCTTCAACAACACCTTCCAAAATTGGCACCTTTACCACCTAGAAAGACAAAGTCAGCATGCAAGTGGGAACAGTACAACCTGCATCTTTCCCTCCAGCCTCACATTGTCCTAACTTGGAATTATATCATTGGTTTCTCACTGTCACAATCCTGGAGCTCCCTAGCAGAACTGTGGGATTACTGTTATATAGCCATGCTTATGCACTGCTCTGTACGAGCTGTTGTCCATGATGAAGATTTTTGCTAACATCTTTTTTAACAGTAGGAAGCTACAGTTCTGGCTTGGTCCACTGTGGGAGGAATACCACTTACTAGTCTAATAAGATGAAGCTATTGTAGCTAACAAGATATAGTTTAATGTATGTTCACAACTAGTTCTAGGTTATATTAATATGATCAATACTGTTACGGAGACTTTCAGGAGGACCAAATGTTGGATCTTACACCTTCAAGATCCTGATCTGTTCTGCTCACAAGAATTCCATATGCCTTGTGACATTGAACTTTTCTTCCACTGCTTCTACTTCTGTGCTTACTTTTCAATCGTGACTCTCACCCACCCTACGAGGACCCCTTCTCCCACCTCCAACACACTCTATCTACTTGGATTACCTGTGCTGGTTGGCTACCCACCCTCAACCTCTTTATCTTCAACTGCCACTGTGATATTGACTGCCTCAACGTGTCTACCCCCTCACCCACTCCAACCTCTCACCTTCGCAACGTGTAGCCCTCCACTCATTCTGCTTCAACCCCAATCTCACCTTTAAGCCAGCAGACAAGGGGGGGGGGGGGGGGCAGCAGTGGTGGTTTGGCGCACCGACCTCTAACTGCTGAAGCCAGGTGCCAACTCACAGACACCTCCTCCTACTGCCCTGTCAACCATAACCTCACCTCCCATCACTAAGCCATCATCTCCCAGACTATCCACAAACTCATTACCTCAGAGGACCTTCCATCATCAGCCTCCAACCTCTTACTCAAAATTCACAAACCTTACTGCCCAGCTCAGCCCAACATCTCCACCAGCTCCTGCTCCATCGAACTTATCTCCTCATACCTTGACACCGTCTTGTCACCCTTGATCCAGGAACTCCCCACATATATTCAGGATGCCACCCATGCCCTCCACCTCCTTCCTGACTTTCATTTCACCGGCCCCCAACACCTCATCTTCAGCATGGCCATCCAGTCCCTATACCCTTCCATCCACCATGACAAAGGCCTCCAAGTCCTCCATTACTTCCTCTGCCCCTCCACCAACACACTCATTCAATTAGTGGAATTGGTCCTCACCCTCAACAACATCTCCTTTGAATCCTCCCACTTTCTTCAGACTAAAGGCGTAACCATGGGCACGTGCATGGGCCCCAGGTTTGCCTGCCTCTTCATAGGATGCATGGAACAGTCCGCAGTTACACTAGCACCAGCCCCCACCTTTTCCTTCGCTGTATTGATGACTGTATCGGTTCCACCTTGTGCTCCCACGAGGAGGTCAAACAGTTCATCAACTTCACTAATACCTTCTACCCTGACCTGGACCATCTTGGATACCTGCCTCCCCTTCCTGGACCTCTCCGGCGACTGACTCAACATGGACATCTACTTCAATCCCACCCACTCCTATTTCAAGGACTACAATTTCCCCTCCCACATGATCCACAATGACCTCCATGGCATCTCCTTCACTTCCTGTGCCTCTGCGCTTGAACTCCACCCGTCGAACCGCAACAAGGATAGAATGTCCCAGTCCTCACCTTTCACACCACTAAATCACCGGATACAGCATATTATCCTCAGCTGTTTCTGTCACCTACAGTCAGACCCCACCACCAAAGATATATTTCCCTCCCCACCCCTATCTGCGTTCCACAGAGACCATTCTTTCCACGACTCCCTTGTTAGGTCCACACCCTGCACCAACCCACCATCCACTCCCGGCACCTTCCCTTGCCACTGTAAGAGATGTAAAACCTGTGCCCACATTCCCAATTCACCTCCGTCCAAGGCCCCAAAGAAACTTGTCACATCCGGCAGAGATTTTCCTTCACATCCAAACACCTCTTCTACTGTGTCCATTGCTCTCGATGTGATCTCTTCTACATCAGGGACACCAACTCTTGGAATGTTTCAGGGAACATCTCTGAGATGCACCAAGCACCCCCATCAACCACTTCAACTCCCCCTCCCACTCTACCAAGGACATGCCAGTCCTGGTCCTCCTTCTCCATCAAATCCAAGCCTCCCGACGCCTGCAAGAAGAACTCCTCATCTTCTGCTTTGGGACTCTCCAACCACACTGCATCAACTTGATTTCACCAGTTTCCTCATCTTCCATCCCCCCACCTGATCCCAGATCCAACCCTCCAACTTGGCACTGCCCTCTTCAATTGTCCTTCCTGCCCATCTTCCTTCCCACCTACCCACTCTACACTCCCATCCGACCTATTACTATCACCCCCCCCCCCCCCCCGCACCTTCAGCTACCTGTTGATTTCCCAGGTACCTTCCTCCACCCCTACCCTCCTATTTATCTCTCATCCCCCTTTCCTCCCCCACCCCCACATTCCTGATAAAGGGCTTATGCCTGAAATGTTGACTGCCCTGCTATTGGATGCTGCCTGACCTGCTGTGCTTTTCCAGCACCACGCTTTTCAACTCTGATCTTCAGCATCTGCAGTCCCCACTTTCTCCTCCCACCTTCCCAAGGACAATTAAGGTGAATAACAATTGCTGGAATCATTTACCTCACTCACATACCATGGACAACAGAAAACGATCCCAAGTTAAGGTCGCACTAAATCTGCACCTTCACAAATGCAAATGGAATTTTAGATAGGAATCAGGAAAGCATGTTTCTTTTCACTTGAACTGAATAAGCTGTAATACTCAGCAACCAATAAGTGATAATTACATGACTATAGCTTTCTCTTATGTTTTCATAAGTTATCCAAAATACATTACCTGACAGTGAGAACAATTGAATGTTAATGTATAAAGTAAGGAATCAGATCAGCTCCAAAATCTGCATCCTCACCTAGAACTGTTATATTCACAGTGAAGAGAAATTACTTCAGTCCTGTTACTACAAACCATTAAACAAAATAGAACCTTGAAGTGGAACATCGAACTCCTCAAAAGAATTTGTCTTCTTATCTAACCAAAGCAGAATTGTTGATTGAAAAAAAAGTATCCAATTTGCTTTTCCATTTTTCTACAGCGAGAAAGTTACACGAAGAGAATAAATAATGTCACAGAGGATACAAAATGTTATCCACAAAGTTTTGAATATCAAAGATGTGAATAGCAACTTTGAAAACCTTATCAGGAGCTTCACTTGCATGGTCGCAGTTAAGTGGAAAGTTGAGTTCTAAGCTTACATTCAGCATTAACATCAACTGTACAGCACCAAAACAGGTTAACATACAACAGAGAATTGCAAATGCTGGAAATCCGAAACAAAACAGGATTTTCTGGAGAAACTCAACAGGTCTGGCAGCATCTGTGGAAAGAAACCAGAGTCAACATTTTGGGTCCAGTGACCCTTCTTTGAAACAGGCTATTTGGTCTATCTGATCCAGGCTAGTGTTAGTGGATGGGGGCACCATTATCTGTGAACTCCCTGCCATGCTATGCAGCATCCTGTACTGGAACCAGGTCATCATTCCTTCCCTGTCACTGGGGCAAAATCTTGGACCTCCCTTCCCATGAATGCTCCAACGCCCAGAGGACAGCAATGGTTCAAGAGATACCTCACTACCATTTCTCATCTTCAGTTATAGATGGACAAAAACTTGCTGACATGAGCAATTCCATTCACATCCTATGATTGAACAGAAAAGAGCTCCACTCAAGGTGACTCTCAATATTTTTCATTGAAACTTATTTATCTCATATTTTTGTGGTGGCAAGTTCCATACTCAAACCACTTTCTAACTGTGGCTTCTCCTGAATTCCGTACTGAATTTAAAAATAGCTAACTAATGTTTATAATTCTGGTGTCCCCAGAAGTGGAACTATCTTTATGTCTATTGCCTATCATGCTCCTTCATAATTTTAGAGAGTTTGATCCAGCCACCCCTCAATCTTCTCTTTCCTTGAGTAGTCAAACTCAAGCTGCGGTGGTTTAAATGCTCAATTGTGCTGTAATTCTTGTTGTTCTTTTTCATACCATCGGTACTCTTCACTGGTATATCGCTATCAATTTTGTAACAGAGAGAACCCAATTCTGCACAGTAATCCCACATATTGTTAAACGAACGTACCATGCAAGTTTAATATTCCCATTCAACTTTACCCCCTGTTTGCTGATATGACTTGATGTTGTGTATGGGAATTTGACTCCATGAGATACTTCACAACTGTCATCAACATGAGCAGCTGCAGGTAGCAGACAAATAGATTCTAAGCCAAGCAAACCGCTTGGACTGGGATCACTCCATCACAAGGAGCTTCAAAATCAATGTTTCGGGCAAAAGCCCTGATTCCTGATGAAGGGCTTTTGCCCGAAATGTCGATTTCGAAGCTCCTTGGATGCTGCCTGAACTGCTGCGCTCTTCCAGCACCACTAATTCAGAATCTGGTTTCCAGCATCTGCAGTCATTGTTTTTACACCACTCCATCACAGTGCTCCATCTACTGGTCAGAGTGAATGAAAGCTACATCAGTTTGGACAATAGTGGGAGACAAGATTGGACTGGTACTCAAGTCAACACATTACTGCCTCAGAGACAAGGATAGCAAGATTGGGTTTAGTAATAACCATTGCTGGATATTGCAAAGACCCTTAGGCTCCTAAAAATGGGCATTATTTGGTAAAGGGTTTAGTTGGAGCACAATTAATATCCTCAAGATGTGGAATAGACAGTTCATGACAACAATTACTTTGCAGTCTGATTTGATACCATTACTCCCTTTTAGAATGCTATGCTCCAGACCGTGCTCTCTGTTAGCCTCAGACAGTGGTGTATTCACCATAAGCAACATGTGAGAACATTACTAGTGCAATGATAGTTAGGATAGTTAGGGCAAGGAGGCTCAAGGAAGCTCAAGGGTATTAGGGTGAAGATGAATTGACACTCAGTGATAATGTTAATTCCCATTGATTTGACTGTTTGCTGTTACCTTGCTGTTAGTCAAGTGCTGCTTGGTAACTTTCCCCTTGCAGGAACACAGGTTATTGTGGAGGTGGACACTGTGGGATGTGAGAAATCCTTGTGCATGGGAGGCTCATGTGTATCTTTTTTCTGATGTATTTATTTTGTGGGATACGAACATTGCTTGCTGGCCAGCATTTATTGTCAAATCCTAGTTGTCCTTGAGAAGGTGGTGGTGAGCTGCCTTCTTGAACTGCTACACTCCACTTGGTGTGAGTTGACCCGCAATGCCATTAGGGAGGGAATTTCAGGATCTTGACCTAGCGACAATGAAGGAATAGTGACAGGATGATGAGTGTCTTGGAGGGGAATTTGAAGGTGATGGTGTTCCCATATATCTACTGCCCTTGTCCTTCAAGGTAGAAGTGGTTGTGGGTTTAGAAGTTGCTGTCATAGAAGGATCTATGCTGCATCTTGTAGATAGTACACGCTACTGCTACTGAGTGTCGGTGGTGGACAGAGTGGATGCTTCTGTGTGTGGTGCTAATCAAATAGGCTGCTTTGTCCTGGATGGTGTTAAGCTTCCTGAGTGTTGTTGGGATTGCTCTCATCAGGCCAAGTGGAGTGTATTCCATTGCACTCCGGGCTTGTGACTTGTAGCTGTCAGACAGGCTTTGGGGAGTCAGGACGTGAGTTACTCACTGCACTATTCCTAGCCTCTGACCAGCCCTTGTAGTCACAGTGTTTATGTGGTGAGTGCTGTTGAGTTTCTGATCAATGATGACCCCCAGTGGGGGATTCAGTGATGGTAATGTTGTTGACTGCCAGTAGGCAGTGCTTAGATTGTCTCTTATTTGTGATAGTCATAGCCTGGCATTTGTGTGGCAAATGTTACTATCCACTTGTCATCCCAAGCTTGGATATTGTCCAGATATTGTTGCATTTGAATATGGACTACTTCAGTGTCTGAAGATTTGCGAAAGGTGCTGAACATTGTGCAATCATTGCAAATATCCCCACTTTGGACGTTATGATGGAGAGGAAGTCATTGAAAAAGCAACTGAAGATGGGATGAGGATACTACCCTGAAGAACTCCTGCAGAGATATCCTGGAGCTGAGATGATTGACCTCCAATGGCCACAATCATCTTCCTATGTGCCAGTAATGACTCCAACCAGTGGAGGGTTTGCCCCCCAACACCCATTGATTCCAGTTTTGCTAGGGGTCCTTGATGCCACACTGAGTCGAATGCAGCCTTGTTGTCACTCTTAGCTCACCTCTCGAATTCAGCTTGAACCAAGGCTATAATAAGGTCCAGAGCTGAGTGGCAGATCCCAAACTGCGCATCATTGATTAGATTAGATTAGATTACTTACAGTGTGGAAACAGGCCCTTCAGCCCAACAAGTCCACACCGACCCTCCAAAGAGCATGAACAAGTGCTGCTTGATAGCACTGTCGATGATACCTTCCATCACTTTAGTGATGATCGCGTGTAGACTGATGGGAATGACAATTGGCTGGGTTGGATTTGACCTGCTTTTATGTACAGGAGATACTTGAGCAATTTCTTTGCTAGCTAACTGCAGATAAAATTAATTTTTGGTTATTTTAAATAAAAAGCAAACTAATGCCTTCAATATTTACACTGCCTGTCATCAACACTCTCTCATTAATATTCCGAGAGCTTTGAAATCACCTACTTTCTTGAGATATACTGAATAAGGTCATGGTTCTGGAAGATACTCTCTGACCTCATTTTTAAAATCCCTTCACAAAAGTAATCATCACCCATATGTCGCTAGTTTGAAACTCAAATTCTGAAAATGACATTAAAATACAGATCAATCACACACCTTACATCACAAACAACCAGTGAAGCCTTCATTACTAGATTAACACTACCTGCCTTTTCCCCTGAAGAGGCATCTGCATTAGTGATGTTATTGTTTCATGTGATGACAATGATACATTTAGACAATGGAGATGGAAATTATTAAGCTTGTATTTTTGATAGGTGTAAGTGAGGTCTGCAGATGCTGGAGATCAGAGTTGAGAGTGTGTTGCTGGAAAAGCACAGCAGTTCAGGCAGCATTGAGGAGCAGAAGAATCGACGTTTTGGGCCAATGAAGGGCTCCAGCCTGAAACGATGATTCTCCTGCTCCTCAGATGCTGCCTGACCTTTTTGGTAGATGTGGTTAGTCCAGGTAGTGTTCAAACTAAGCCCAATGTGCTGACAAAAAAGCTCTTGGAAATTAGCACCTTGGGACTGTGGGTCAGTTTGCTGTTTTTCTGTGCCTGTTTCAGTAGGGAAAAATTGGTGGCTACATTTCCATTGCACAGGTTGTCCTGTTCATCAATAGAGGCTGTCTGATATTATTACCCTAAGATAGCAAAAACACTTCCAGTCATAAGTCTGGTCAGTGGTGGAGACATATCACCCTCTCCATCAATATGAGTTTCTTTGAAACCAAAGGTGAGGAAAGATATATCACATGTGTGGGAAAAATGATCCATGAGTCTTTAGAGTGTGTCTTCTGCCTGACCAACTAATGCAGCATTATTAGCATACAAGAGTTCTAAGACCATGAGTTGTAATGTGGAAGTGGACTGTTTCTCCCATCAATACTACATCTTTACTCTTAATATAACATTTCAACAATGTGGAGACCAATGTTGTCAGCATCATTTAGGACCTACATTTTCAAATGGAAGAGATAGAGGCCTTACACTAACATTTGATATACAAATCATTGAGCAATCTAGGAGGTACTTGCAACTGTAAGATAAAAAGAACTCTTAAAACACGACATCCAGAAAGAAGATGCCAGTATTTTGGCTTTTTGATTTGAGCTGACAATGTGAAGGGAAGAAGAAAGAGTTGTCTTGGTTGGATAACGGATGCGAAAGAGTCACAGCAGGCAAGCATCAGTGGATGCTTGAGGATGGTATAATTGACAGTGTGGCATTTCAAAACAACACATCACCAAGCAGGAGTAGCTACTAGTAACAGTAATGGGAGCTGCTGTGTGCAACCAATCTATGTAATAGTGTTGCACAGTCTGAAAGCAGAAATCTTCATCATAGACAGCTAGCATGAAGTCAGCATGCTGCCAGCATTATACTGAGCAATGCAGGTTAATCAGCCATTGTAATTTGCATGGCCATTTTAGCAGAAGCTCTTCCGGACATGATATATCTTAATAATTCTTTTCCCCAGCCACCACAGATGAAAATAAATACAGCATAAATTTGAACTGTAAAAAACTGACATCTAAAAAGGTTTGTAGAAATTCCAGAGCTTGGTGCATGTTAATTGCTAGTAATTCCTAGAGCATTATGTTTGTTATGATCAATCCTTTCTTTAAGACGTGACAGATTATTGAATTACAGGAGACATTATTGTTCAATACATTTATTCACTTTATACCAAACCCCTGTAGACATATATTTGGTCTTCTGGGCTCTAACTGGAAGGGGTGGCACCATGGCTCAGTGGTCAGCACTGCTGCCTCACAGCACCAGCGTCCCAGGCTCGATTCCAGCCTTGGGCGACTTGTCTATGTGGAGCTTGCATGTTCTTCCTGTGTCTGCATGGGTTTCCTCCCATACTCAAAAGATGTGAATTGGCCAGGGTAAATTGTCCATAGTTGTTAGCTGCATTAGTCAAGAGGGGGGTGGGATACTCTTCGGAGGGTCGGTGTGGACTGAAGGGCCTGTTTCCACACTCTAGGGAACCTCATCTATTGTGTATGTGGCTGCTTGCAAGCCTGAACATTTCAGTTTCTCGATGAAGAGTGAAGTTCATTTGCAATGGCCCTTGTCAATTTTCCTCAAACAATCTTCTGCACTTGTTCTCTTTAACTTTGCAAGCAGCCTCTTCGGTACTTGTCTATGGGATCATGCTGCAGGACAAGGAATGTGCTCCCTGCTGCCAGGACATTGAGTTTATAGAATTCCTACAGTGTGGAAGCAGGCCATTCGGCCCATCGAGTCCAAAGAGCATTCTCCTGGCCCTTGCTAACCTATCCCTTTAACCCTGCATTTCCCATGGCTAACCCACCTAACTTGCACATACCTGGATATGTTGGGCAATCCACCTAACCTGCATACCTTTACACTGTCGGAGTAAACCAGAGCACCCGGACGAAACCTATGCAGGTACGGGGAGAATGTGCAAGCTCAACACAGAGAGCCACCTGAGGGTGGAATCGAACCTTGGGCCATGGTGCTGTGAGGCAGCAGTGCTAAACACTGAGTCACTGTACCACCTCTCTCATTGCTGGTGCCATTCTTAAATCCCAGCTGTACACCACTTCAGACGCTTCAGTCCTGAACCATTATCTCCAGATAATTGGTCCAGAAAGTGAGTTAGCTCCTCAGTTGCCCACAGGGACCCAAGAAGATGGAGGGCAGTGCTGTTTTTTTGTGGACCAGCTAAAAAGGTCATACCAGCAGACTCTGGCCCAATATCTGGCTCAGGTCAGCTCAGTATCCCATGTGAAACTCAACACAGAGCAGTGTGGGGAGAAGGTTAGTGATCTTCTGTGTTCCACAGGTCAGCTGTCACCATCTACTCTCTGCCACCTCACACACACAGAGCTATCACTCAGTCTAACTCTGCCGCTGTACACATATTTCACTACTTATGGACTACAACTCTCCATTATAGCAAGCATGATGTTCACACAACACTTGCACCCTCCTCATCGTTCCAACTATTAATGGTTTCTGCCCTTTGCAATTCTTACTCACTCACTGGGGACATCTCACCACCTGTCCTGCTCCTGCATCACCACTAGAACATAGAACATTATAGTGCATTACAGGCTCTTCGGCCCTCGATGTTGCACCAACCTGTGGAACCAATCTGTAGCCCACCTAGCTTACACTATTCTATTTTCATCCAGATGTTTATCCAATGACCATTTAAATGTCCTTAAAGTTGGTGAATCTACTACCATTGCTGGCAGTGCATTCCACATCCCTATTACTCTGAGTAATTTATAGCAAAAGATTACAGTGTCATTCAACTGAAATGATATACCTGAACTTCCATTCACTTCCAAAGCAAAAAACTCCCGGCCTTTGTCTTATTGCAGGAAAAATTAACCCACATCCTGGACAGATATCTCTACAGTTCGCTGATGGACCTACCTGTAATCTCCAGACTGGTCACATCTGACTCTTCAGACTGACCCTTGCCAACTGCCTGCACTGCAATCAGATGGGTCCCTTGACTGAATATGATGCTATCCTCTGTCCCATTTGACTCCACCAAGGACTGAGCTCCTTCGAGTTTTGGGCACAGCCATTTGGTTGAAGCACATGTAATGTGTTTTCCAGGTTAACTGTTGGTACCTGCTATAGGTGCAACATTGATGTAGCATGGTGCAGCTCAATAACACATTCACCCTCTTTGACTGTTCAGGGGTCCAAGTCGCAAAAAGTTGCCCATCTCTCCTTCTTCACTAAAAAGCTCATCAAACTCCGAGTAAGTACAACATGATGCAGAGCTAAGAAAATATGCAAAGAGCCATTAAAATGCATCCTATATACATGCAGGTGTGTCCATGTCATTAAAGCAAGGGTCTTTCAGCTTCAAAGTGAAGGTCCTGAAGGTCAGAATTGGTCTGTGGGTTGGTCCAAAAGCAGGAATGATAATGGGGTGAGGTTGGTGGTTTGGGGATGACGACTTGCTTGGATGAAGTGTGGAGGAGGATAGTGTCCATGGAGCATTTTGGGAGGAGGGCGACCGTTATTGTGATGAAGGCAGAGCTGTCTGAAGGCCAGGAGAGGCACGCAGCAAATGTTAGAGCCAGGTTATCACACTGACCTCCAGCAACTTGGGCCATCTAGTTTCTCAATGCACGGGAGGAGAACTGGGTAATAAGCAAATGAGGTGATTAGATAATAGTGTGTGAAAATTCATGGAAATAAGAGCATTGCTCATTAGTGAGGGTCGGCACTTACTGTTTAAACCTTAAGGAATTGGAATTTCTCAGTCTAATTCTAGAATCTTTCTTTTCCCATTTTTGCTGCATTTTCTCAACTTTCTCGTCACTGCCCATTCCGTTCAAGGGGGTGGAAATCTCCCCCCAATATTTCAGCACAGGATTGTCATTTTAGCAAAATGTTACCGACTGCATTTATTGCAAAAGTAGATTGTGTTCTGTTCAATCCCAGCAACTACAGACCAGTCAATTTCGCCTCGATGGTGCAAAATCTTTTTGAAAAAATAACTCAGGAAAAATTTAACATTGCTTGGACAAATACTGGTTAGTTAAGAAAAGCTAGCAGTCAACACAGATTTCCTGAAGGAAAATCATAATTACTAAAGTATTCAGGTCTTTGAAGATTTGACAAAGAGAGTTGATGTGATGTACATGGACCTCAAAGACATTTCGCCTAGTGCAGCATCACAGAGCTTTGAGCAAAGTGATAACTCATGGACTAAAAGAAACTGGAGCAACATGGTGATAAAATTGGCTGAGTGTCAGGAAATAGAGCATTGTTTGGAAGAGAAGAGTTCTAAAAAACATTAGATAGTTATCTGTAAAGCAAGGATGCTTAGGGTTATGGGTAGAAACTTTCAAATGGCACCTCGTGAGTTACTCATTTGGACAGACAGTGAAAACACAATTGGCCAAATGGCATCCAGAACCATGACAATTATGTTTGTCAATTATATTTGTGGTTTAAGCTCAGTGGAGGAGGATGAAAAAGATCAGAGAAAGGAACAGAATATGAGATGTTGAGTAATCTGTAGGTGTGATATCCCCAGTTTAGTACTGAGCACAGCACCTTATCATTCAGGGCAAATCTCGGGGCTGGAGTGGTCAGGGACATGTGGAGATGCTCGAAGAAGAAACTTTAATGTGGAAGTTAATGGCAGAAAATTAAGTTTTGGAAAATTTGTGTTTGCATGAAATGTATTCATGCAATGATTATGGTGGCACAGTGGTTCAGGGGTTAACACTGTTGCCTCACAGCTCCAGGGACCCAGGTTCAATTCCAGCCTTGGGCGACTGTCTGTATGGAGTTTGCACATTCTCCTCGTGTCTGTGTGGGCTTCCTCCAGGTGCTCCGGTTTTGTCCCACAATCCAAAGATGTGCACGTCAGGTGAATTGCCCATAGTGTTAGGTGCATTAGTCAGAGGAAAATGGGTCTGGGCGGGTTACTATATGGAGGGTTGATATGGACTTATTAGACCGAAGGCCTGCTCCCACATTGTAGGGAATCTAGTCTAATCTAAACAGTCTGAGAAGCCATTATCCATAACTCAGATCCCTCAGGGTAATGTTTGATAGAACATAAAAATGTCACTTTTGTACATTGCGTTAAAAAAAAGAAAAATTAGAAAGGATGGTTGTGAGAACCATCTCAGCGTTTGTCTTGCCAGATGTAAAGCTATTCTCTGGGTCCCACTAACAGCCACATTCCACATTTATCAGTTTTGTTTTGGAGAAGTGGCTATTGCCATTTGGTCTACAGTGTCTTTCTGATGAGTCAAGTGTCTGTTGGACACTAATCTCCCTTTAAAATTACAATATAATACTCCAGAGTATTCCCAACCTTTCAGCTCAATCAGTGTTGCAGATTGATAATCAATAATAAAAGCAGTAGCCATGGTTTGTAGCAATCAGTGATGAGGAGCACAGCTTTCTTCTCTCTGTGTCCTTACAGAAGCAATTGCCTTTCTTTTTGCCTTCCTGGGTTCTCTTTGTTATGTAAGAAATGTCCAGAAAAGACCTTTCCCAGGCACAGTGCAAAAAGACATGGTGTAATATACATTAGCTTGTGAGGCTGTCCTATTTTATTTCAAAACTGTACTTTATTCTATCTTTATATCCTATCTTTATAACTATCTTTATATATATACGTAGTCACTGAAACAGTTCTATTCTGTATAGCAGCAAATGGAGGAACAAATAAACGTTGGAGTTTGACTCTATCCATTAAAACAAACCAAAGACATTTTTTACTTACGCAAGACTATATTTACAATTAAATGAGGCACCAGAGTGTCTGAGAACCAAACAGACCCCTAACTTTGGCAGAAAAGACCTTAGATGGTGGTCTTTCTCCACTGCACCTTGGCTGCAGGTGTCCCTCAGCATGTAGTCCTGGATCTTGGAATGTGCCAGTCTGCAACATTCGCTTGAGGTCAACTCCTTGTTTTGGAAGACCAACAGATTTGGGCAGACCAAACAGTGTGTTTCACCGGGCTGATGGTCCTCCAGGCAGAGTCAATGTTTGTCTCGGTGTGCATCCCCCAGACCATAGAGCTCAGAATCCTGCATTAAGGAGCTGCTCGGGACGAATCTTGACGAAAACCACTGCATCTTTCTGCACACTTCCTTTGCAAAGGTACATTCCAGAAGATGTGTGACAGTTTCTACCCTGCCACAGCTGCTTCGAGGGCAGTGTGCAATGGCGCAAAAAGAATCTCACAGGTAGTGCCCTTCTCACTATCAGCTGAGTGATGTTTTGCTGTTTGTTGGAAAGTTCAGGTTTTGAACCTTCCCAATGAGTTTCACAGTCTGCTCAGGGAACCATACAACAGGATGCACCCTCTCCTTTTCCCACAGAGTCTCAAGGAGGCTGCTTCCTGACCATTTCCTGATGAACTTGTGATCCAAGGTGTTTTTCTTTACAGATGTATCCACGAGGGACAGGTGATATGGAACAGTCCAACTACTTTGAACATTCCACAGCAATGAGTTCAGTCCCATCCTTCATAACACCAGAGACAGGTAGAACCTCAATGCAACACTTGTAAGCTGTCTGTACTAGCCAACTTAAGGGGGAAATGTGTGGCTGAGATCAGAGAGTGACATAAGTGAAGCCAGACCATGGATCCTCAGACTTGCGTAAGGTGAAGTAAGTTCAAAATGAAGACTCCAGATGAATGGATAATCCTGTCACTGCAAGGAGGTTAGTTAATTTAACAATCCAAAGGCTAAAGATTATTTTCTAAAGATAGAAGATTGGTTCAGTAATATTCATCATTAAGGTGATATTATGTAAATCTGATGGTACTAATCATTCATTGACTTGAGCTTTTTAACTGGCTAGTGTCAGATAAAGAATTACTCTGAACATAACATAACCCCCAATAATCTATCATGTTTAGGCACAACTTGAGGTCAGGCCTCTTCCTTCATCATTTGGAAAGAACAATTTGCTTAGTCAGAAGATTGAGGATAATGTATAATATTTTGTAAATCAAGCTTGATTTGAACTGGGTTAAATGCAAAACAATTCAAAACAAAATAAAACATCATTTTCATGTCTAGATCTACAGAGATAATCAGTAAAAAATTAAGGGAGAGGATTAATAAATAGTTTGATCCCCCAAAACATATTTGTCAGAATATTGAAATACAGCTCAGATCCCATCTGTATGACGTTGGTGGGAAAGTGACTAAGACATACAACTTTTATAATACGCCAAGGTTCTGGCCTAGCACTGGACACATCTGCTGCACCAGTCAATTTGTTATGTCCAAAACAACTGAGGTAACTTATTCTGCAAGGTTTGCAATTGCAGTAGATATTGATTCACAGGTCCAATTTAAATGCAGTGATTTCAAGGAGCCCTAAATTGCAAAATTGAGCTGGGTCTTATAAACTGTAAGGAAAGTGGTGATGGCTGACTAGGAATTCAGTGTTGTTATGTGAATATTGGATGGAGAAAATACCTGATAATTGCTTTGATACTTGTTTATAACATTGACGTTAGTTTACCAAATATAACAATATAAATTGATTTAGAAGTGCTAATCACAGCAAATTGATTGCAGCAAGGCAAGTAATTGTTGTACAAGATAGTTTGTACGTGAAAGGGCTCACTAACATTACACAATGCAGGATGTAAAGGAACAAAGACAGAAAGTGCTGGGAGAAACTCAGCAGATCTTCAGCATCTGAGGAGAGAACCATGGTATTAATGCTTCGAATCTGATGACCCCTGGTCTCACCAACACCCTAGTCCCACATCCCTAGAAGTAGAGCAAATTAGGAGATTCTAAAGCAGGATTCTGAGGCCATTTTTTACAATTGTAATCTTTATACAAAACCTCCCAGTGCTTTCAAATTCCATCTTTGAATTGGCTCTTTAAGTAATGAAATTCAGATCTTGGTACATGGATTCAAGATCACATTCACTGCTACATGTTTGACACCATGCTTAGAAAGACTAGGAGAAAGCGAGGACTGCAGATGCTGGAGATCAGAGTTGGAAAGTGTGGTGCTGGAAAAGTACAGCAGGTCGGGCAGCATTCAAGGAGCAGGAGACTTGAAATTTCAGTCATAAGCCTTTTATCAATCTATCCTGATGAAGGGTTTATGCCCAAAACGTCGACTCTCCTGATCCTCGGATGCTGCCTGACCTGCTGTGCTTTTTCAGTGCCACATTTCTATCATACTTACAAAGAATGGTAAAGAATGATTCAAAGGTTAATCAGGAGGAAGGAATTTACATATAAGAGAAAGCTAGCTGGAAATATTAAAATGGATGGCAAGAGCTTCTATGGGTATTTAAAATGGAAAAGAATAAGTGAAGTGATTGTTGGTCCCTCAGAAAGTGAGAATGAGGAATTAATAGTCGATAACAGGGAAATGGAAGATGAAATCAACAAGTACTTCACTTCTTCCTTAATGTTGTGATGAAGAAAACATTCCAGTCATGGCTGTAAATCAGAAGGTGGAAGGATGAAAGGAACTTAATGAAATTACAATCACAAGGGGAATGGCACTGAGCAAACTGAAGGAGCTATGAGCTGACAAGCCCCAGGTCCAGAAGAACTTTATCCTGCGATCTTAAAAGAAGTTGTGAATATGGAGGCAGATGCTTTCATGTTCATTTTCCAGATTTTCCTAGATTCGGACAATGAGACATTGGACTGGGAAGTAGCAAATATAACCACTCTCTTCAAGAAAAGAGAACGACAGGAAACTACAGCCCAGTTGGTTTGATGGTTATTGTGGGGACAATGTTAGAATCAATCATTAAACTCTGGAGCATCAGAGGTTGAGGGGTGACGTTATAGAGATTTATAAAATCATGAGGGGCATGGATAGGGTAAATGGGAAAGGTCTTTTTCTGGGTAGGGGAATCCACAGCATAGGGGCATAGATTTAAGGTGAGAGAGGAAAGATTTAAAAAGGAAATGAGTGGTAACCACTGAGGTTGATGCGTGTATGGAATGAGCTGCCAGAGGAAGTGGTGAAGGCAGGTTCAATTACAACATTGAAAAGGCACCCGGATGAGTATATGGATAGGAAGGGTTTAGAGGGATATGGGCCAAATTCTGGCAAATGGGACTAGGTCAGATTTGGATGTCTGGCTGTCATGGAAGAGCTGTACCAATGGATCTGTTTCCGTGCTGTATGACTCTATGACTATTAAGAGATTGTAGCTGTACACTTAGAAAAACCTAAGGTAATTGGGAAGAGTCAGCATAGTTTTTTCGAAGGGAAATCATATTTAGCTAATTTATTGAAGTTCTTTGAAAGATTGTGAATCCAGGGTCTTCTGTCCATAGGCAGTATATGGATTTCTAAAAGATGTCATTTAATAAGATGTCATAACAAAGGCTATTGTGGAAAATATAAGCTCAAGTGATGTGGGTAACATATCAGGTAGGAGATTGGCTGGTTGTCAGGAAACAGAGGACAACTCCACATGGCTGTTTGTGTGTATGGCAGAATGTAATGAGTAGAGTCCCAAAAGGGTCTGTGCTGGGACTTCAACACTTTAAATTAATGACTTAGATGAGGGGAGCGAAGGCACGTGGCTAAATTTGAGGTGACACCAAAATAGCTTGTAAGGTATGTTTTGAAGATAACATAAGGGATAGATTGAATAAGTGGCCAAAAATCTGGCAAATAGAGTATGATGTGGGAAAATGTGAAGTTGCTAACTTTGGCTGGAGGATTAAAAAGGTGCAGATAGATTTAAGTGTTGTGGTGCATAAATCACAGAATGTTAGTTTATAGATACAGTACATAATCAAGGAGGCTAATGGAATGCTATCCTTTATTATTAGAGGAATTGAATATAAAGATAAGATACAATGCTTCAGTTACACAGGCATTAGTGAGACCACATTTCGAGTACTATGTGCAGTTTTGGTCTCCTTATTAAGGAAGGGTATAAATGTATTGGAGGTGGTTCACAGGAGGTTTACTAGATTTATGTATCCGGAATGATCTTAGGACGATAGGTTGATCATACTGGACTTGTTCCACTGGTGTTTAGAAGAGTGAAAGGTGACTTTGGTTGAAGGGTATAAAATCATAAATAACCTTGACAAGATGGTCATGGAAACAATGCTTCCCTTTGTGAGTCAATCCAAAACAAGGAGCATTGTTTTAATATTAACTGGCACTCCTTTTAGGATGGAGTTGAGAAGATTTTTTTTCTCTCTCAGAAGATTGTGTGACTTTGAAACTTTCTGCCTCAGAATGTGATGAAGGTGGGATCAATAAATGTTTTTAAGACAGAAGTAGACAGCTTCTTTTTAGTACAAGGGTTCTCAGAGTAGATGGAGGTGTAGAATTCAAAACACAAACAGGTGAACCATGGTCTTATTGAAGGGTAGAGTAAGCTTGAGAGGCTGAACTGTCTAACTCTGCTCTATTCTGTGTGTTTCTAAATTTATAAACCTGTATGTTATGTTACTGCATTTGATTACAGGCAAAAACACTAGACACTTTTTCCTAGGTCTTCCAGTCAGTATCCTGCTTCCCTTGACAAATACAGAGGAACCTCAATTATCCGAAGGACGCAGGCGGGCAGTATTTCATTTGGTTAACCGAATTTCAGATTATCGAATGCTGGATAATATAGTTTAGCCGAGTACCAAGACCTTGCGATCTTGCCGGATAACCTGATATTTGGATAATCGAATGCCAGATAATTGAGGTTCCTCTGTATTATCTTATTATTGCAGCTAGGTTCTCCTGCAGTACTGCCCTCTCTCTGTACTATACTGTTGTCCCCTTAGATCTTCTGCTGGTGTAAGATCCTAAACCTTTGGGGTCAGTTGTGAGAATGCTACCACTTTATTAGGAAGATGCCTTGCAAACTGTGTTGGCTGAAAACATTTTTACAAAGCCAAACCTTGGCAACTTGTCATATGAAGGTTCTTTGCTGTTGAATACTAGACATTCCCTGTAAACGTACATCTTACAAGCCATCAGTTTCAACATGAAACTTTTCCGACTCAAATTGGCGTGCACCATGCAACTGGAAAGATAGATGACTGATTGATCAGATTGACGGGTTCATTCTAAGTAGCTTTCAGACCATGCATCTGAGTGTTAGTCTCTCAGTGGAAATAGCTGATGTTTCTGTCACAACACAGAGAAAATGGTAGGATGGAATTTTGTCCCACTCCTAGTTGCAACTACGTGGATTTCCTGAGCCTGTATTTGTTCGGGTGGGCAGACTTGCAAAGTTATTTTGTCTAAAGAGAAACAAACCATTCTGAAGAAGATTCACACTGGATACAAAACGCTAACTCTGTTTCTCTCTCTACAGATGCTGCCAGGCAAGCTGGGATTTTCCTGCACTTTATGATTTGATTTCAGATTTACAGAATCTGCAGCATTTTGCCGTCACAACAGTTACCTTTCAGCATGGATTCCTTCAAATCTACCATCCCAGTACTTGGTTTGCTCTGTTCCACGGACTTGAAAACTGTCCTGGATCACATCATGTTGTTTTCAGAGAATTTGATATATTCAGGCTATTCTGTCACCATATGATATTCAGTTCAATTGGCGTTAAAAACTAGAGAAAACTTCGGAACTTGTAAGCATGCAGGCCAAGAAATTCGAAAAACCACTCGGAATATTTCAGGAATGACATGAGTGCTACAGTGTTTGCCTCGCACCCTCCCCTCACCAAGGTCAGCTGACATCCTGCAGACTGATGGCTCTTAAACGAGACATCGCACCTACCCACAAAATGCGAGTGTTTTTTTGCAAAAGTGCCTAACTGTATGAAGCAGGAAGAGTAGAGATGTTCCACCATGTTTCACGACAGTGCTGAAGAGAGTTGCCAGGCCTGAGCAGGCCCTGCCCTAAACACTTGCTCCTTCACTCACCAGTTCTGCTCACTGACCTCCCACCCACACTGTTATCCCCTCCCACATAGTAAAAGGGGTTAAGTCTAATTGCGATTTGCTAATGAGGAGCAGAATATTGCATCACTGGAAGTCATGTCACATCACATAATCTTGCTTTTCCTTGCTGCTTCCTGGTTATGAAGGTGATGTTGAACTAAGATGGTTCTCAAACACATTTCACCTTTTCCTTACTTCAGCAGATCACAAAATATTCTTCAGTAACGCACTATCATTGAGCTGTCTGGGGATGACCAACAGGAGAGCCTGTCTTGGTAATTCTGATGTCAATGAGGCCTGAGTCCAATATCGGGTCTGCCTAGGGTCAATCTTCCCAGGTTTCCATCTTGTGAGCTGCATATATCTTCTTCTGTCAGCAATTTTGACTTTCTAATAACTGTGGCAAAGCAACGTTGCTTTAATGTAAGGCAGAATAAGTTCAAATAAAGACAGTTGTCGCTTGGCAAAGGGTCATTTTTTGGACAAAGGATTAAAGCAATCATTGTTAGCAAACTACAAAAAAGGAGACTACAGTGATGTGACAATGTCAGTCATTATGTCTGCAACATAACCTCTTTTAAAAATGTTAATAATCAGTTTGTGAGCCAAGCTATCTGAATAATTCTTTCGGAACTGGACATCAGCATGATACATTTGTGTGAGTCCTTAAAGGTTTTGCATTCACATGCATTACCATAGTTGTAACATTTCCAAGTCTGACCATTTATTATGATCAAAAGGGTGATGCAGATGGCAATTTAACTGCTAAAGTGAGTATAGATCAAATCAATAAACAATTCAATTTCCAGAAGGCATTAAAGTTATTTAAATTAATTTTATGTGGGACAAATCTTTCAGAGTGCTTTTCAAAACTCATTAAAATGTGTGCTTTCCAAGATAAAACACTTCAACATTTTACCATTTTCTGCATCTAACCGATCCCTTGCATTCAACAAATCAAATCAGTAATGATTTGAAATGTATATTACCCATCTAGTTATATCCTTCAAAGATCTGTCACAAGCCCACTGAGTTGAGTGACCTTTCAATATATTGTCAAATATCACGTTTCATTTTAGTTTTTAACTCAACATTACCTCTTCAAATTAGATTAGCGTTTTGTATAAGTGCACTGAGAGGATGACTATTTGTGGCCGGGATTTTACTGGTCTTTTTTAACTTCGGTGCATAAGCCCTAGAAATCCTGGCAAACACACAGGAGTCAAATTTGGGTTGATGGCCGCATCGGTGGCATCTGCATTCGTGAGTTCCATCGAGGGCTCATAGCAGCGAAGGCATCGGTGTAGGTGAGATGGTGCCAGCAGATTTTATTTTCACTGTTACCCAGTGTGGCGTGGGGCCTGTAGCACACAGGTATGAATGATAAATTATCTGGGTTATTTTAATCAGTGCACAAGACATGGAGACGCCATTTTTATTTTAGGAATGGTCACGACCTATATACAATGTGAGCTCCATGCTTAACGAGGGAGATGGAAATGCACATGAAGGAGGGCCAAAGTTTATAGAATTGACAAGTTAATTATTTATTTACAAACACACAAACATATACACACACTTTCTGCTGGAAAAGCTCAGCAGGTCAGGCAGCATCCAAGGAGCAGGAGAATCGACGTTTCGGGCATAAGCCCTTCTTCAGGAATGAGGAAAGTGTGTCCAGCAGGATAAGATAAAAGGTAGAGAGGAGGGACTTGGGGGAGGGGCATTGGAAATGCGATAGGTGGAAGGAGATCAAGGTCCATAGACAAGAACACGTCATGTTCTTCATGACCTGCAACACATTATCAATGAGGATGTGCACCTCATCAAGACCTTCCCCACACCTCCACTACTTGCCTTTAAACAACCACCAAACTTCAAACACTTCATTGTTCGTAGCAAACTGCCCAACTCTCAGGACAACTCCATACAACCCTGTCACGGTGAACGCTGCAAGACATGTCAGATTGTGGACATAGATACCACTATTATGCGTGGGTACACCTCCCACCTTATACATGACAGGTACTCATGTGACTCAGCCAATGTTGTCTATCTTATACCATGCCCGGAGGCATGGTACATTGGGCAAACCGAGCAAAGGCTACGACAACGGATGAATGGGCACCACACAACAATCAACAGACAGGAGGGTTCCCTCCCAGTTGGGGAACACTTCAGTGGTCCAGGACATTCAGCCTCGGACCTTCGGGTGACCATCCTCCAAGGTGGACTTCGGGACAGGCAGCAGAGGAAAGTGGTCAAGCAGAGGCTGATAGCTAAGTTCGGTACCCATAGGGAGGGCCTCAACCGGGACCTTGGGTTCATGTCACATTACAGGTGATCACCATTGCACTATACACACACACAGATATTCCTACACACACACACTCTCACATACACATGGACACAGGTATACACAGACGCGCACACAGACACCCACACACACCCTTATAGACACATACACACTCCCACACATGCACTCCTGCACAGACTTAAGAGACTCTGCACTCACTACACACACACACACACACACACACACACTTTCTCACACTCACAACCCCCACCCCAGACAGACACACACACACACACAGATAAAGACCCACATGCACACATATATTTTGTGTGGTGAATTTGTACATGCAGAGTTACATTGCACTTTGCTCAAAAACTGCATACATTCATGTAGAACTCTGAGCTCAAAAACTGCATGAATTTATGTAAATCTCACTTTTTAGATCAGAATCAATCTAAACATCAGGTCATAGACAGAGAACACAGGGGGCTAACACCTTCAACATATTGTCTAGCTATCACCATTGTTAACAGCTAACCTGAGAGTGCAACTTTTTAAAAAAAGGGTTTTGTGATTTACACATGAAAGAAGTGAAAATATCACTATATTCTAACAAATGAAAGACTTAACAGACAATCAAATTTTCAATGTATAATTTCAGTTACATCACACTGCAAATTTTTGCTATAAATTCTGTGTTACGATCGAGCCCTCCACAATCACCTGATGAAGGAGCGTCGCTCCGAAAACGAGTGTGCTTCCAATTAAACCTGTTGGATTATAACCTGGTGTTGATTTTTAACTTTGTACACCCCAGTCCAACACCCGGCATCTCCAAATCATGATCAATAGAATTGAGTGTTTTGTGTCACTCCTGTGTGTAAGAAACTGCTGTGTTGTCTGTCCTCATTCAATTAAGAGCTTGCCAATTAAGATTTAAGCTGGACTGTATGGCATATTTTTAGTTGCAGTATTTGGCTGTTGTCTCAACTCTTGCTGATAGTTATCCTCTGAGGATTCTTGGTATCAGGGATGGAAAACATTTCCTGTAACTCAGTGAAATCTGTGGCTTCTTCCATTCTAATAGTGTGAAATCAAACCCAGACTCTGATTTCCATTGGTTCAAACATCTTTTAGAATCAACTAATAATCATAGAATGCCTCTAATATCTTCCACTTGTTGCATTTTGTAAATTACCTTTCAAAAATAAGATAACGAGAGTCCAGAGACAGTATGTTAGGATAAAGGAAAGGGCTAGTAGGTGTAGGGAATGCTGGGTCACTTGAGAAATTGAGGTTTTGGTCAAGAAAGAGAAGGATACATATGTCAGGTATAGACAGCAGGAATCAAGTGAATCCCCAGAAGAGTATAAAGGCAGTAGGAGTATACTTAAGAGGGAAATCAGGAGAATTAAAACGGACATGTGATAGCTTTGGCAAATAGGGTTAGGGAGAATCCAAAGGAATTCTACTAATACACTAAGTACAGAAGGGTAACTAGGGAGAGAATAGGGCCCTTTAAAGATCAGCAAGATTGCCTAGGTGTGGAGCTGCAGGAGATGGGTGAGATTATTTGATCAGTGTTTATAGTGGGGAAGGATGTAGAAGATATAGAATATGGGAAAATAAAGAGCAACATCTTGAAAAATGTTCATATTACAGAGCAAGAGATTCTGAAAGGCTTAAAATGCATAAACATGGTTAAATCCCTGAGACTTGATCAGATATACCCTAGCACTCTGTAGGAAGCTGGGAAGTGATTGCTGGGCCCCATGCTGAGATATTTGTATCATCGATAGTCACAGGTGAGGTGCCAGAGATTGGAAGTTGCCTAACATGATGCCTTTATTAAGAAAGACGGTAAGGAAAAGCCAGAAAACTATATACGGTTGAGCCTAACATCAGTGATGGGCAAGTTGTTGGAGGGAATCCTGAGGGACAGGATTTACATGTATCTGGAAAGGAAAAGGCTGATTGGGGTAGTCAACATGGCTTTGTGTGTGGGAAATTGTGTCTCACTAAGCAATTTGACTTTTTTGAAGAAGTAAGTTTTGAAGAAGAGGATTGATGAGGGCAGAGTGGTGGACACAATATATGTAGACTTCAATAAGATGTTAGACAAGGTTCCTCATTGTAGACTGGTTATCAAGGTTAGATCACAGGGAAAACTAGCTACTTGGAGACACAACTGGCTCAAAGACAGGAGACAGAGGGTGATGGTAGCGGGTTTCTTTTCAGACTGGAGGCATGTGATCAGTGGTGTGCCACAAGGATCAGTGCTGGGTCCACTGCTTTTCATCATTTTTATGAATGATTAGGATTTGAATATAGGAGGTATGGTTAGTAAGTTTGCAGATGACACCAAAATTGTTGGTGTAGTGGACTGCAAAGAAGGTTACCTCAGAGTACAAAGGGAACTTGATCCAATAGGCCAAGGAGTGGCAGATGGAGTTCAATTTAGATAAATGTGAAGAGTTGCATTTTGGAAAGGCAAATCAGAGCAACCCTTATACACTTAATGGTAAGACCCTTGGGAGTGTTGTCAAACAAAAGGACCTTGGAATGCAGATTCATAGTTCCTTGAATGTGGAATCGCAGGTAGATAGGATAGTGAAGAAGGTGTTTGGTATGCTTTCCTTTATTGGTCAGTGTATTGAGTACAGGAGTTAGGAGGTCATGTTGCGACATTGGTTAGGCCACTTTTGGAATATTGCGTGCAACTCTAGTCTCTTTCCTATCAGAAGGATGTTGTGAAACTTGAAAGGGTTCAGAAAGGATTTACAAGGATGTTGCCAGGGTTGGAGGATCTGAGCTACAGGGAGAAGCTGAACAGACTGGGGCTGTTTTCCCTGGAGCGTCGGAGGCTGAGGGGTGACCTCATAGAGGTTTATAAAATCATAAGTAGCATTGTTAGGGTAAATATACAAGATATTTTCTCAGGATGTGGGAGTCCAGGGCATAGGTTTAGGGTGAGGGGGAAAGATATAAAAGAGACCTATGGGGCAACTTTTTCACTTGGAGGGTGGTACGTGTATGGAATGAGCTGCCAGAGGATGTGGTGGAGGCTGGTACAATTGCAACATTTAAGTGGCATTTGGATGGATATATGAATAGGAAGGGTTTGGAGGGATATGGGCCGGGTACTGGAAGGTGGGACTCGATTGGGTTTGGACTGAAGGCATGGACGGGTTGGACCGAAGGGTCTTTTTCCATGCTGTACATCTCTAAGACTCTAAATCATGCTCATTCAAGAATTCCGTTTATTCTTAAAATAATGGTCAATAGTAATTATAACACCATTAAAAGTGTTTGTATTTTGTTTGTAGGGAATTATAAAATTATCAGCTGTAGGACCTCTTGAACATAATAAGTATTAACTTGCTCTGCTTTTGATTTGGTATCTAATTTGAAGCAATTCAGAATCTTAAGAATTGTTTTCTCCATAAGCTCCAATCTTCTGTTCTGTTAGAACCATCTCTGATCTTGAATCTGCTCAGAAATATTATGGGCTGAATCTTATGTTTCTTGGCTAAGTCCCAGTTTTGATGTGCTTTGGAGGATTTCATGCCATAAGGTCTAGTCAGATCTCTAACTTAGTCTTATAAATTCACCTCATTATCCACCTACTCCAGGCCGATGCCACCTTCTTGCCAATTTCAGCCACAACTTACCACTTGCTGTTTTCAGATGAATTCTCCACTTGCCAGAAATCTGCCAAAAGACCCACCATCCTCAGCCCATGCCATATTGAGAAGGCCACTGTATACCCAAAGCACTGGCATTCTGAAGCTGCCCTGCTTGGTACTGAATATTCATTCAGAAGGTATCAGAGAAGGCGAGAATGGTATCGTAGTCCTCTGGCAGGGACCTAGAGGCCCTGGCGGACAGAGTGGCGTACAGGATGGGAGATCTTTACCCGAAAGATCATCAGAGGAGACCACGCCATCAGACCCTGGCAGACTGGAGATCACCACCCAGGTCACTGCAATCACCACAGTCCGCAGGAACAGCAGGTTCACAAGAAGGCTAATAAGCTTCCTGTCAGTACCAGGGTAAATGTCACACTCTCTTTCTCCTACCGCTCAGTCACTCTAATTCACCCACTTCCACTGTGGCTCATGCTCCATCACTCTCACTATCTTCCCTCACTCACTCTCATCCCCCTACCCCCCCCTTCTCAAGCTCAAATATCATGAATGTTGCATGGCCTCTGCACCACCTTCTTACTCTGCTGGGGGACCTGGCAGTCTTTTCCCAAACCTGCACTAGCACTAACAGCTGCACCACCCACTTTCATCTCACGAAATCCTTCCTTTCTCTCAGTCTCGGAAAAGCTAGCTTATAGCAGGAGCCAGGACAGCTGGTGGGTTGCCCAAAATCAGGAGGCTCACCCACCATGAGGTCTGAATCCTGTCCCTCACAGAAGAAGACTGAGTACGCACCTGTGGGGATGATGGGACAGCCAAGCCTTGCCAACTGAGTAAGCCCTGAGTTGGGACTTTAGAGCTAACCGGCAATTATGGGGTTAAAATGATTCTCAGAAGCAAGCAAAGAAACTTTATTGCAGATGTATGGTGTTTTTTTTTCCCAGCAAACAATATCACAAACTCATTTCCGAAGGACATCTTGCTGAATGATTCGTGCTTTATACCTACATTGAATTTTCAGCCTGTTCTGGACAGACCCTCTGTAATGATGTTATTTCTACAACTGAGAGCAATACATTCATCAAGGCAAGGTAGTAAAGGCTGCTTAACATTTCAACAAAAGACGCTGGGTTGAATGTTGGTTTAAAGCATTCTGCAACAAATCACCAACGAGGATAAGATCTAGCGAAGGATGGAGCGAGCAGATGAGTAATGACCGAGCCACAATGTGAATATCTATGAAACAATCATGCACAGTTAAGGCAACTCAAAACTGTCCTTGAACTGCTGTCCTCCAATCAAAAGAGTTTACGAGTCTGAATCAAACCTCAATCAGTCGGTGAGGGTTTTGGTGAAACGTGTAGAGCAAGGTACTCGTTATTAGTTACAAGTAACACACTCACTTCGGTTGGAAGTAAAGATGGGTACCACTGACAACAAACAACTGAAACTAACAACGAATGAAGAGAAAAGTTAGAACTTGCATAGGACCCAGAAGAATCATTGACTCGCAAAAAGTGCTAATACCAGAACGTTTGGAGAAAGGGGGACAATGTCTATTTTGAAGAGATAACTGTGCTCCCCCCACAGATTTTTGGACCGAATAGAGTCAAAAACTGTAAAGGCAATTGTTTTTTTTCACTTATGAAGCATGCCACCATGCTCAGGAAGCTGATGAGTTTGTGAAAAAAAAACAATTAGATGTGAAGAACATGAGAAAACAATTGTAGCATAAAGATCAGTTGGTAAATGGTTCAAAGAGACAGCTTTGTATTTGAAGAGTTAGGAGCAGAAAGTCAGCTTCTGTAGTGTAACAGCAGAGTACATCCAGACTGCATGAAGAAGCTGTTTGTGTTAAGGTGCTTCAAATTATGCAAAGCCTTGTGGGAAGTATCGAGACAAATGAGCAGCGCATACAGGAATTACATGATACCAGAGAAGAAAAAGTTTAGAAGGAAGTACGACAGTGAATTAGAAGGCAAGCAGCTTTGTTGTGCAAAAGGAAAATTAACCAAATATCTAGAAGAGAAGTTTGCTTTTCTATTTTATTGGATTCACATTTTTTTCTGTTTGAATGTGATTTTCCTCACAGCCTCTAAGTCACAGATATAATATATTAAGCCTCTGTGGTCTGATCTTGTATGTAGTCTGAGGAAGGGTCACTGGAGTCAAAATGTTAACGCTGTTTTCTCTTCATAGAAGCTGCCAGACCTGCTGAGTTTCTCCAGCAAATTCTGTTTTTGTTTGTTTCTCCAATCTCCACAGTTCTCCCTTTCATTATTGTTTTGAACCACTTATCATCAGATCTTTCTGCTACAATTGTTTTTTTCATGTTCTTCACATCCTATTCTTTTTCATATCTAATTCTTTTGTTTCTTGGTCAGTAATAATTTTCTTATATGCATTCATGTTATGGTTGAGATTTTAAACTGGATTAAATTATAACTTGTTTCTGTTTTCCCTACCAGAACTCTACATCTGGGGATATGCTTTGTCTTTTGTTGCAATTACATCAGAGAAATTTTACCATGTCATTTTCAATCAGCAGAATATTAAGCATTTTAAATTGCCTGCACAGCTCCTAGAATGGTATAATCTTCAATAAGATATAAAATGTCAAGTTTCCAAATTGTTAGAGACATTTGCATGAGTTCACTCATTCTGCTTGAAGTGAAATGGATAGGTCATTTCACCTTGTATTCAGATAACTACAAGTGCAACACATTTTCCAGAAGCTTCAAGAATGTGTGGACATGTCTGCAGACTTTTAGAGTTAAAGCTCAGTGATGGATTAAAAATGTTTTGCCCTTTTATAAAAAAAAGTATCCCTAACCCACACAAACCATTGTTAACAACGTGTTTGAGAATAAGATAATTGTTGTCAAAAGATTTCAAGTTGAGACTCAGACAAATCAATACCACTAAGCTTGACAGACGCAAAAATGAATTTGTTAAGATTCACGTGACTTGGTATTGTGAAACATTTAAAGGAAATTGAAATTGAAAGAGATTCTGGGAAAATAATAAAACACATAACCACAATCTCAATGGTTCCAGCAGAAGAATTATGACAATATCTTTTGAACAAAACTAAATAAAGTGTTGAAGAAATCGTGCCAGTTAACACGCTGTTTGAATTTAGGAAAATATCGAGATATGAAGAATGATAAAAGTCCAGTGTAATTTGTCAAGTAACTTTTGAAAAAATGAATGTCAGATCAGATAAAGAATAAATGGACAAAATTTGTTATTGTCAGGAAACATTATTGTCAGGAGATATTATGGGAATATATTATTGCAATGCAAAATTTCTTTGAGACTCTTCAACATGGTAGATTAGTGCTAATTAGTAAGTCATGTAAAGTTCAATGAGAAGGAGTAATTGAAATTGCAAGATAGAGAAAGGAAAAAGATAGCAGCAAGTGGGAATTAGAATAATGTGTTTTGATGTTATTCAGCAGGATATCAACGTCGTGTTAATATATATTTTAATGAAAGAGAAATCTGGATGAGATATGTAAATTGATGGCCCTTTCTTGGTGATGTCCTTGTCCAATTTCTTTTGAGAGAATTTAATTTGACAGTTTCAGGCTAACACCCAAGGTTTCAGGACTGCACACAGAGAGATAAATACAAACCTCTCAGATCTTCACAATGGTCAAGGATGTTATGTGCATTGGCTCCTGTCTGAATCAGTTTGAACAGATGTTATTTTGTAGAACTGATCAACTGACGTGACAGCTGGACTTCGGCTTATCTCAAAACATCACGGCCGCCATTGAATCATTAATTTTGGTGAATCGGACAATCAGGACAATCCTCACAAGGGGAACAGGAGGGGAAGAAATGAAATACAGACTAAGATCCACGCCTCCAGCCTCCCCCCCCAAAAAAAGACTCTAAAATCAGCTTTGGTTTGCCAAGCTCTCAGTGTGAAACAGCAGGAGAAAGGATGTATATATGATTTTGGGCCTACTAAAATTACTGGTATCATTTGGGGACAATGGTCAACTGTATAACAATGCAAAACATGAAATCGTACTAGTATTGTTGAACTACAATTGTACCAGGTATTGTGGACAATTCAGCAGCATTAAGAAATTGTATGAAATACCAACAACGGATCTAACTAATAAGGCACAAAATCAGAAATTGCTGGAAAAGTTCAGCAGGTCAGGTGACAGCTGTAGAGAGAAAGCAGAGTTAATGTTTCAGGTCCAGTAACCCTTCATCAGAACAGCACCTGCAGTTCTTTGGTTTTTACTTAATAAGCCAGCTGATTACAAGGGTATAACAAGGTATAGGGGGCAAGCTGCATTCCCTCTGCAGAGCAAGGAAAGGTTTAATCAACATTGTTGAACAGGAGTCAAAGGGCTGACAGTGATCCACTCTCTAGATTGCAGAACACCCAACTAGGTGCCTGATGATGGCCAATCCCCTGGACTGGTACCAGAGTGTTTTTTTGACATATTGTGCCAGGGTCCCCTTACTCATAGGGGCATCCCTAGACATCAATGAACACTTCTACCTAAGGCTTTGAAGACATGGTTGCCAGTTTGTTGCATATGCAGAGTGTTCGCTGTATAAGCTCCTGGCACTTGGTGCAGGTGAGAGATTGATGTGCACTCTGTTGTACAACAACATATATGCCCTCTAGACTGCTCTATACTCGACACTGCCTTGTTGTGTAACTGCTCTAATAGGAATGTCAAGGCAAGGCAAGACAGGAATTCTGTGAGCATCCACATAGGTGCTAAGTGAGCGAGCATGAGAACAAGTGAGCAGCTCTGAGATACAGCCTGGTCTAATCTCGTGCCTATCTCTGTAAGCGACATGTCCTTGCAGCAGTCTTTCAATGTTAGTTGCTGGTACACTCTGCAATGCAGACCTATGCTTCCCAAGAGGTTGAAGAGATGCCACGAACATCCTGAGGGGTTGGTAATTGTTAGATGTTACTGGTTGTAAATGAGGGGTGCTTGTGGTCAGTGCCGCTGGCTTGTGCCCTTAGATATTGCTGCGTGGTGACCAATATGAGGCTCTTCACAGACTTCTATTACCAGGATCCTCAGTGACCAGTTTCCTACAATGAATGGTCAGATAAGAATCTGCAGATTAATGAGATAAAACGTGCAGTTAATAAGGTCATTAACCAGCAATAATCTCCCTTAACAGACAAGACACCATGACCTGATGAGAATCTCACCTTGATGCCTGGAACCTAGGTAAAATGTCTATTGAATTGGTCTCGGCATTGAGATTGACATTTCTGGACTTGTAGAATTCTGCTATGTTTCTCAACATATTCTCCATTAACCGGGTCTCTGTATGACTCTGTCCTGTCAATTTTTACACTTCTTCTTAATATGGTGATTGAACCTATTACTATGAATGAACTGCTACTATGAATGAATTATGACAAGCTATTCCTGGAACTAGGGGCCATAGTTTCAAAAGGACAGGGAGTTAGATTTAGGATTGAATTGAGGAGAAGGGTTGTGAATCTGTGGAATTCCCTGCCCAGTGAAGCAGTTCAGGCTTTAAGGCTTTAATGCTTTAAGGCAAAGATAGATAGATTTCTGAACGATAAAGGAATGGATAAGTTATGGTGAGCAGGTGGGTAAGTGAACATGAGTTCACAAAAAGGTCAGCCATGATATAAATGAATGGCAGAGCAGGCTCAGGGGGCCCGATGGCCTACTCCTGCTCCTGTTTCTTATATTTTTATGAAAATATTTTAAATCTGGATGGTTTCAATGTTATTTTGAATCAAATGTTCTATAAAATTGTCTCCTTGCATTAAGAAGTCATTTTAGTTTAAGTCGCTGTGAGGTTTGTTCGTATTTTCACAGCTTGTTACTCATTTATCAGTCTTCATTAATTATGTATCATGCTTGACACCACACCCATTTTTTCTCATTAAGTTTTAAGTTACATTAACTGGTTATTCTGTGATGATATTTTTCTAAATCACTTATTTTTTAAAAATCGTTCAGGTTCTGAAACTTCTGCACTGTAACAATATTGCTCTAATAAAGGATATCTCAAATGTTGTCATGTCTCTGAATAATGTTGGATGTTTCACGGCTTTTCTCCTGTCCTTGGAATGGTTTGCATCCTTTTTCCCCCCAAAAAATTAGGTTTGTATACTTTTTCCAATATATATTGCTTGTGCAGGTAAAGGGGCGGCTGGAAAATGGGAAGCCTTCAGAAATGAGATAACGAGAATCCAGAGAAAGTATATTCCTGTTAGTGTGAAAGGAAAGACTGGTAGGTGTAGGGAATGCTGGATGACTAAAGAAATTGAGGGTTTGGTTAAGAAAAAGAAGGAAGCATATGTCAGGTATAGACAGAATAGATCGAGTGAATCCTTCAAAGAGTATGAAGGCAGTAGGAGTATACTTAAGAGAAATATCAGAAGAGCAAAAAGGGGACATGAGATAGCTTTGACAAATAGGCTTAAGGAGAATCTAAAGGGTTTTTACAAATACATTAAGGACAAAAGGTTAATTAGGGACAGAATTGGGGATCTCAAAGGTCAGCAAGCCAGCTTATGTGTGGAGCCACAGGAGATGGAGGAGATACTAAACGAGTATTTTGCATCAGTGTTTACTGTGGAGAAGGACATGGAAGATATAGAATGCAGGGAAATAGATGGTGACATCTTGAAAAATGTCCATCTTATAGAGAAAGACATACTGGATGTCTTGAAACACATAAAAGTGAATAAATCCCCAGGACCTGATCGGGTGTACCCTAGAACTCTGTGCGAAGCTAGGGAAGTGATTTCTGGGCCTCTTACTGAAATATTTGGATCATCAATAGTCACAGGTGAGGTGCCGGAAGACTGGAGGTTGGCTAATGTGGTGCCACTATTTAAGAAAGGTGGTAAGGACACGCCAAGAAACTATAGATCAGTGAGCCTGACGTTGGTGGCAAGTTATTGGAGGGGATCCTGAGGGACGGAATGTTTTTCAGACTGGAGGCCTGTGACCAGTGGAGTACCACAGGGGTCAGTGCTGGGTCCACTACTTTTTGTCATTTATATAAATGATTTGGATGCAAGCATAAGAGGTACAGGTAGTAAGTTTGCAGATGACACCAAAATTGGAGGCATATTGGACAGCGAAGAAGGTTACCTCAGATTACAATGGGATCTTGATCAGATGGGCCAATAAACGAAGGAGTGGCAGATGGAGTTTAATTTAGATAAATGTGAAGTGCTGCCTTTGTGAAAGCAAATTAGAGCAGGACTTATACGTGTAATGGCAAAGTCCAAGGGAGTGTTGCTGAACCTTGGAGTGCTAGTTCATATTTTCTTCAAAGTAGAGTCGAGGTAGATAGGATAGTGAAGAAGGTGCTTGGTATGCTTTCCTTTATTGGTCAGAGTATTGAGTACAGGAGTTGGGAGGTCATGTTGCAGCTGTACAGGACATTGGTTAGGCCACTTTTGGAATATTGCAAGCAATTCTGGTCTCCTTCCTTTTGGATGGGTGTTGTGAAACTTGAAAGGGTTCAGAAAAGATTTCCAAGAATGTTGCCAAGATTGGAGGATTTGAGTAAAAGGGAGAGGCTGAATAAGCTGGGGTTGTTTTCCCTGGAGCATTAGAGGCTGAGGGGTGACCTTATAGAGGTTTATAAAATCACGAAGGCATGGATAGGATATATAGACAAAGTCTCTTCCCTGGGGAGTTCATATCTGAAGGGCATAGGTTTAGGGTGAGAAGGGGAAAGATATAAAAGGGACCTAAGGGGCAACATCTTCATGCAGAGAGTGTTACGTGTATAGAATGAGCTGCCGGAAGCAGTGGTGGAGGCTGATACAATTGCAACATTTAAAAGGATGGGTATATGAATAGGAAGGGTTGGAGGGATATGGGCTGGGTGCTGGCAGGTGGGAATGGATTTTAGTTGGGATATCTGGTCGGCATGGACCGAAGGGTCTGTTTCTGTGCTGTACATCTCTATGACTCTATGACTCCAGTAAAAAAAATTGTCTCTGAAATGTTTTGTTTATCTTAATCTTATTCTACAGTGTTTTTACAATGCTTAATTCTTTTTCTGATGTTCTTGACTTCAAAATAAGGCAATTATTGCCCAATTTTCAATTCTGTAGGTCTGTCTTATGGTGTCCATTCATGACTGCAGCAATGATTCTTTTATTTTTCCAGTCCCTCACCCATTCATATCGGTGTTGTACTCTTTGTCCTCTGGATTTAACTTACTGTGGAGACTCTGATGTCCATTCATTCTGAGGCTGAACTCTGACCTTGGTCTGTTTCCTTCTGCCCAGGTGTGACTGCCTGTACCCAACACTTCTCTGTTCTGTTTTTTCCAAGGACCCATTGTCTTTTCACACCCGGATATTGCTAATAAGATGCTACTGCTTCCACAACCCTGTTCTCAATTGATGTCTTTTTAAACATTTTTAGTTGTTGACTGACTAGCTGAGCATTTCTTATAATGACAGTGCTCTTGATATATTTGCACAATTGTCTGCACACTTTTCTTTTACCTCAGTATCATTTGGGTTCTTTTCACGGTTGCTCTTCTCTGGCCTTCACACAACATTGCCCACTGTTGCCGTCAGGGTGTGCTATTAGGCACTGAGGACCACTATTGGTACAACGTCTTTAGCAGGCATGATGTCTTGATGCCAACCACTAGTGGCTTGTGGTTTGGATGCAGAGCTGCCACCAATCATCTTTCTTATGCCAATCTATGAGGCTTGTTCAGTCGACTGTGGTAGAGGATTCACATTAAGAACCAGCCCTATTGAACTGTATGACATTAGTAACATGATTAAAAACTTGATGTCGGTGAAAGTGAGTACTGCAGATGCTGAAGATTAGAGTCGAGAGTGTGGTGCTGGAAAAGCACAGCAGGTCAGGCAGCATCCAAGGAGCAAGAATAGCAATGTTTTGGACAAAAGCCCTTCATCATGATTGGCATTCCTGATGAAGGGCTTTTGCCCGAAACGTCGATTTTCCTGCTCCTCAGATGCTCCCTGACTTGCTGTGCTTTGCCAGCACTACATTCTTGACTCTGAAACTTGATGTAATCACCACAGAAGTTCTGAGTGTGATGACTAGAAATACAAATCCTATTATTAATGAGCAGTGTTTGGCTGGATAAACAGAACAAGGGTCTATCTGGATAAAGGTAAAAACAATAACTGCAGATGCTGGAAACCAGATTCTGGATTAGTGGTGCTAGAAAAGCACAGCAGTTCAGGCAGCATCCGAGGAGCAGTAAAATCGACGTTTCGGGCAAAAGCCCTTCATCAGGAATACAGGCAGAGTGCCTGAAGGGTGGAGAGATAATCCTTCAGGCACTCTGCCTGTATTCCTGATGAAGAGCTTTTGCCCGAACCGTCGATTTTACTGCTCCTTGATGCTGCCTGAACTGCTGTGCTTTTCCAGCACCACTAATCCAGAAAGAGATCTATCTGAATTCATTTTCTCAATCCCTTATCAGACATGCTCTTTCCATACAACATATCTGCTCACTGTTTAACAGCCAATATCTAAGGCCTGTAAATTCAGCCATGAATTCCAATTTAGAAACTTCTGTTTGGAATTTTTGTACTTCTCATGAGCTTCCTCCCAGCCTTTATATCCAACCTATCAGTACATCTTTTGGTTTCTAATCTCTCTGATAAGTTTTGCTAGTTTTCCCTGAAGGGCACCTTTACTGTTTGCCTCAGTTAATCTTGGTGGTAGTGAGTTCCATGTCTGACCACCCTTTGGGAGCAAATGTTCTTGAATTCTCAACTAGATTTATCGGGCTTCCCTACAAGTATAGGCTTTCTGTTATATCTATTACACTGTCAAATGTGTTCTATATCTGAAAGAGTTCAACCAAGATACTCCTCAGCTTTCTATTTTCTAGGGAGAATAGTCTCAGTTTATTAAATCTCTCCTGATAGGTGTACTTTCCCAATTCCGATATTACTTTGAACTGTGTCAGTACTTTGATTGATTTGTGTACTGTACCTCCAGTCATCTGTTTTAGATATTATCATCCAAGCGGTATGTGCCCATTAGTAAGAGTCTGTGGTGTTTGGTACTTTCATGCTTTTTAGACTGGGGGGGGTGTTTCTTCATCTCTGTGACTGGCAAGTCTTTGATGTCATAAATTCTGGGATGCATTCTCTTTATTGCTTGCTAAGTGCCTGCTCTCAGTTTCTGTGGAGACCAAATAACTGAGAAATATAATGTTTACATTTTCCCATGTACCAATCTCTTTGCACACAGACCTCGAAAATTAGAAATATTTCTGATATTGATAAATTATCTTTTAGTCAGTGCATCTGTAGATACTTGTTGAACCGTGTTTCCACTGGCACAGCTTCAGCTGAGCGAATTCTCATTGATACCTAACATATTTTCATTTGTTTAAGAGGTGAATACTTATGGTCGCTCCCCTTGTGTATGTCAGTTTGAAATTGTGAGAAACGTATTGCCCTTGTATTAGAAATCAAAGCTTTGTTATACCAATGCTGGTGAGAAATTAAATGGTGCTAATCCCTGATTTGGAAGTCAGAGTGGTGACCTGGAAGTTGCAGCTTGTCTTTTGGTTCTCTCTGCCTCCATCTTAAAGTCCATTCACCACTATCACATTGCATGCTCCAAGGACAGCAACCCCCCTCCAACATTTGTCCACAGAGGTTGGCGACTGCAAAACACCAGCCTCCAAAGGGACGACAAATGTTCAAAAGACATGCCTTAAGTCCTTGGGCCTTAATGACAGAGCATTTGCAAGGCAATGGATGAACTGTTCATGCAAATATACCTAAATGAGTATGATATCGTGAGGATTACAGATAAGAAGATGCAGGATGGTCAGGAATGGGAACGGAATATCAAGAAGCATTCAGTTTTTAGACAGGACAGACATAAATGCAAAGGAGGTGGAGTAGCATTGCTGATTAAGAAGGAAATTAATTAATTATGAGGAAGGATATTAGCTCAGGTATAATAGAATTTGTATGGGTTGAGTTTAGGAATCCCAAGGGGCAAAAAACAATAGTAAGGGTTACAAATAGACCCTAAAACTGTAGTAACTGGAAATTAGAGATGCAAGTACTAAAGGCGTAACTATGGACAACTTCTATCTGCATGTAAATTGGGTGAATCAAAACAGTAGTCACACCTCAGAGAAGGAATTCTTGGAATGTATATGGGATAATTTTACGAATCAATATGTGGAGGAAATTAGAACTAGAGAAAAGGCCATCCTAGACTGACTGCAGTATAATGAGGAAGAGTCTAAGTGTGTGTAGACCCATTTAGGGAAGAATGACTTCAAGCTTAGCAACCTTTTTAAAGATGGAGAGTGATGTAGCTGCTTCGGAGACGAGGGTGCTCAATTTAAATAAGAGGTGTGAGCTAGCTATGACCATTAAGGGATTATGTTTAATGGGATGAACTGTAAAAATTATTCATATCACATAAAAATAAAATAGGAAATATGGTCAGAACATGACTAACAAAGGAAATTAGGGATAATATTAGATTCAAGGAAGGGGTGTACAAATTGGCCAAAAAATCAACACACCTGAAAATTGGGAATAATTTAGATTCCAGCGAAGGGAGGCAAAGAGACTGATTAAGAGGAGAAAGTACAGAATGAAAGTAAGCTTGCAGATAGCATAAAAACTAATAACCAAAGCTTCTATAGTAATGTGAAAAGAGAAAGATCAGTAAAGATTAATATTAGCAGAGCTAATCTCCTTCCTCTGTCTTTAATATCTTTAATAGCTACAGTCAGAGACAGTGAAATGTATATTAGGGAATAAAGAGCTGGAAGACCAATAAGAGAAAGGGTCACTGGACCTGAAACATTAACTTTGATTTTTCTTAACAGATACTGCCAGATCTGCTGAGTTTTTCCAGCAATTTCTGTTTTTGTTTCTAAATATATACCTTAGTTTTACAAATAACATCTAAGAAATATGGAGGAGTACAGGGCCCAATGGAATGGATTAAATACAAGAAATTAATATTAGTACAGAAATAATGTTGGGGAAAGGACAGAAATTGAAGGCAGATGAATTCCCAGTGTTTGATAGCCTTTATCCCAGAGTACTTCAACAAGTGGCCTTCAAAATAACAGCTGTATTAATGGTCATTTTCTAATATTCTATTGATTCTGGAAGAATTCCAATGGATTGGAAAATAGCTGCCTTCTGGCTGAAAAAATAATTTCCTCAAATCCTCTGTAAACCTTCTGTCCCATATCTGTCATTGACACCTCTGCCAAGGGGAAAAATTCATTTCTCTCCTCGCCCTTCATAATTTTACACATTTCAATCATGCCCACTCTCCCCTCGGTCTTCTCTACTGCAGGGAAACAACCCCAGACTATCCGATCTCTCTTCATAACAAAAACCCTTCAGCCCAGACAATTGCATTAATCGAGCACTGTTCAACTCAGGAGAACAGCTACTTTCTATTCACCCTGTCCATGTTCCTCATAACGTTAAGCACCTCAGTTAGGTCCCCTTAGCCTTCCTTGCTTCCAAGAAAACAATCTGAGCTCATTCAGCAACAGAAACAGAAGTTGCTGGAAAATCTCAACAGGTTTGTCAGCATCCATGAAGAAACATAAGAGTTTAATGCTTCGGGTATGGTGCCCTTCCTCAGAAAGGCTTATCCAGCTTCCCTTCATAACTAATCTGTTCCATCCCAGCAACGTCCTGGTGAAACTCCTCTGCATTCCCTCCAATGCAATCATATCCTTCCTATAGTGCAGTGACCAGAACTACAAGTAGTGCTCCAGCTGTGGCCTAATCAAAGTCCTGTTCAGATCCAACATGACTGCTCTGCTCTTATAATCTATGCCAGGACATTTAAAGGTAGAGTCATAGAGTCATAGAGATGTACAGCATGGAAACAGACCCTTCGGTCCAACCCATCCATGCCGACCAGATATCCCAACCCAATCTAGTCCCACCTGCCATCATCCGGCCCATATCCCTCCAAACCCTTCCTATTCATATACCCATCCAAATGCCTCTTAAATGTTGCAATTGTACCAGCCTCCACCACATCTGCTGGCAGCTCATTCCATACATGTACCACCCTCTGCGTGAAAAAGTTGCCCCTTAAGTCTCTTTTATATCTTTCCCCTTTCACCCTAAACCTATGCCCTCTAGTTCTGGACTCCCCCACCCCACTTTATCTATTTATCCTATCCATGCCCCTCATCATTTTGTGAACCTATATAAGGTCACCCCTCAGCCTCTGACGCTCCAGGGAAAACAGCCCCAGCCTGTTCAACCTCTCCCTGTAACTCCTCCAACCCTGGCAACATTCTTGTAAATCTTTTCTGAACCCTTTCAAGTTTCACAACATCTTTCCGATAGGAAGGAGACCAGAATTGCATGCAATATTCCAACAGTGGCCTAACCAATGTCCTGTACAGCCGCTACATGACCTCCCAACTCCTGTACTCAATACTCTGACCAATAAAGGAAAGCATACCAAACGCCTTCTTCACTATCCTATCTACCTGTGACTCCACTTTCAAGGAGCTATGAACCTGCACTCCAAGGTCTCTTTGTTCAGCAACACACCCTTGGACCTTACCATTAAGTGTATAAGTCCTGCTAAGATTTGCTTTCCCAAAATGCAGCACTCCGCATTTATCTGAATTAAACTCTATCTGCCACTTCTCAGCCCATTGGCCCATCTGGTCCAGATCCTGTTGTAATCTGAGGTAACCCTCATCGCTGTCCACTACACCTCCAATTTTGGTGTCATCTGCAAACTTACTAACTGTACCTCTTATGCTCACATCTAAATCATTTATGTAAGTGACAAAAAGTAGAGGGCCCAGCACCGATCCTTGTGGCATTCCACTGGTCACAGGCCTCCAGCCTGCATAACAACCCTCCACCACCACCCTCTGTCTTCTACCTTTTAGCCAGTTCTGTATCCAAATGGCTAGTTCCATGAGATCTAACCTTGCTAATCAGTCTCCCATGGGGAACCTTGTCGAATGCCTTACTGATGTCCAGATAGATCACATCTACTGCTCTGCCCTCATCAATCTTCTTTGTTACTTCTTCAAAAAACTCAATCAAGTTTGAGAGACATGATTTCCCAGGCACAAAGCCATGTTGACTATCCCGAATCAGTCCTTCCCTTTCCAAATACATGTACATCCTATCCCTCAGGATTCCCTTCAACAACTTGCCCACCACCGAGGTCAGGCTCAGTGGTCTATAGTTCCCTGGCTTGTCCTTACCACCCTTCTTAAACAGTGGCACCATGTCTGCCAAACTCCAGTCTTCCGGCACCTCACTTGTGACTATTGATGATACAAATATCTCAGCAAGAGGCCCAGCAATCACTCCTCTAGCTTCCCACAGAGTTCTCGGGTACACCTGATCAGGTCCTAGGGATTTATCTACTTTTAACCATTTCAAGACATGTGTCATGTATGGCTTCCTAACTACTTCATTAGCTGCTGTGCCACCTTCAAGGATCTGTGGACAAACACCCTGAGATCCTTCTTTCCTCTGCACATCCTAGTGTCTTACCATTCATTGAGTCCTCTTGTGTCTTGTTACTTTTTCCAAATTGCATCATCTCACGCTTACTCTAAGATGGTGGCATTCAGCTGGAGCTTATCCACGACACCTGTTCTTTTTCCTTTTTTTTCTTTTGTCATTTTTTTCATCATCTCTCTTTTTTCTTTCTTCTTTCTTCTCGACCTCAGACTCTGACATCAGTGCGAGTCAGTGTGGTGTCCTCCCACTCTGACGTTGCAGCCGCCTGGCTTGGCAGTCTCCCAGCCTGGCTTGGCAGACTCCCAGCCTGGCATGGCAGTCTCCCAGCCTGGCATGGCGGTCTCTTGGTCCACCATGGTGGTGTTTCGGTCCAGCATGGTGCTCCCCTGGTCCAGTATGGTGATCTCCCGTCCTGGGATGGCAGTCTCTCTGACCAGCATGGGTGGTCCTTCAGTGACCTGTGGTAGTTTGGGGCCTGGCATGGATGTCCAGCCTTGAGGTAATTCTAAAGCAGTCTCCTGGCCTCGAGAGCCTCAAGGTGATACCCAGAACAGTCTGGAGTCAAGGCCAGTATGGACTGGAGGCAGGTGCCAGTGTGGACTGAATTGGAAGGACTGTCCTGAACATTGTATTTCTATTTCCTAATTTATTCCTATGATCTTCAATGTTAGGCTTTTTATTTTTTATTTTTCTAATTTTTTTCTCTAAGGTTGTACTAAAGAATCTGTAACTAGGGTACCTTGTACCTAAAATGGCACCGTAAGTGGTGACTTGTAAACTTTTCACTGTACTCATTTGAATACATGTGACAATAAAGCTAATTCAATGAAGCTTAAATTCCATCTATCTCTCTTCTACCCATTTGACCAATCTATCTATATCTGCCTGTAACCTAAGATCTTCTTCCTGATTGTCAACCACACAGCAGCCTTCATGATATCCACAATCTTATCATCACCCCCATCTTCCATATCTCATTAGTATATATTACAAACAATAAGAGATTCAGCACTAATCTCTGTGGTACCTCACTGGATATTGACCTCCAGTCACACAAACAGACTTCTCCCATTGTCTTCTTTTCCTACCACTAAGCCAATTTTGGATCCAACGTACCAAGTCATTTTGGATACCATGTGCTTTTACCTTCATTATCAATCTCCCATGGGGGAGTTTGTCAAAGACTTTGCTGAAATCCATGTAAACTACATCAACTGCTCTATCCTCATCTACACACTTGGCCCCCTCCTTGGAAAATGCATTCAAATTTGATGAGCATGGCCTCCTTCTGACAAAGCTATGTTGACTATTCCTGATCGAACTTTGCCTCTGCACGTGGAGATTAATTCTCTCCTTCAGAATTTTCTCCAATCATTTTCCCACTACTGATGTCAGATTCACTACTCTCTAATCCCTGGTTTATCTCTGCCATCCTTCTTGAAAAGTAGAACCATGTTAGCTGGCCTCCAGTCCTCTGGCACCTCCTCTGTGGCCAAAGAGGAATTAAAAATTTGGTTCAGAGCATCCCTGTGATTTCCTTCCTTGTCTCCCAGAGCAGCTTGGGATACAACGCAGACCTGAGGATTCTTTATTTTTTAAGCCACCCAAAACCTTCAGTATCTCCTCATTCCTCAGGTTAATCAGCTCAAGAACCTCACAGTCCCTCTTTCTGAATTCTATATCAGCATTCTCCTTCTCCAAAGTGAAAACAGATGTGAAGAACTCATTAAACACTCTACAACTGCCCTCTAGCTCCACGCACAAATTTCCTCCTTCATCCTCGCACTTTCTCTGATTATCCTCTTCCCTGATATACTCACGAATGTCTTGGGATTCTTTCAAATCAAAATCCATGAAGGGGCTATAAACTGAGAACATGTGCCTGGGCCTCTGAATAACTCAGAGAAAGTGAGGACTACAGATGTAAGAGATCAGAGTCAAAAAGTATGGTGCTGGAAAAGCACAGCAGGTCAGGCAGGATTCGAGGAGCAGAAGAGTTGATGTTTCGGGCATACGCCCTTCATCAGGAATTTGAGGGGTTAGGGAAGGGAGCTGAGAGATAAATAGGAGGGTAGAATGGGGGTTGGGTGAAGTAGCTGTAATGGAGATAGGTAGATACAGGTGGGGGGTGGTGATGGTGATAGGGGCGTAGAGTGGAGCAGATAGGTGGGAAGGATGGGACAGTTCAAGGGGGCAGTGCCGAGTTGAAGGGTTGGATATGGGATAAAGTGGGGGTAGAGGAGATGAGGAAACTGGTGAAGTCAAACTTGATACTGTGTGGTTAGTGGAAGATGAGATTTTTTCCTCCAGGCATCAGGTGGCTGGATTTGGCAGTGGAGGAGGCTCAAGACTTGCATGTTCTTGAAGAAGTGGGAGGGGGAGGTGAAGTGGTTGGCCACAGGGTGGTGGGATTGTTTGGTGCGTGTGCCCCAGAGGTGTTCTCTGAAATGTTCTGCAAGTTGGCATCCTGTCTCCCCAATGTAGAGGAGACCACATCGAGAGCAACGGACACAGTGGATGAAATGTTTGGATGTGTTGGAAAATCTCTGCCAGATATGGAAGGATCCTTTCGGGTCTTGGATGAAGGTAAGGGGGAAGTGTGGGTGCAAGTTTTGCACCTCTTGCAGTGGCAAGGAGGGGTGCTGGGATGGAGGGTGGGTTGGTGGGGCATGAACATAATGAGGGAGTCATGGGGGAATGGCCTCTGCAGAACGTTGAGAGGGGTGGGGAGGGAACTATATCTTTGGTGGTGGGGTCTGACTGTAGGCGCTGGAAATGATGGAGGATAATGAGCTGTATCTGGACATTAATTTGGTGGAAGGTGATGACCAGGGTGGTTCTATCCTTATGGTGATTGGAGGGATGTTTAAGTGTGGAGGTGCAGGAAGTGGAGGAGATATGCTGGAGGGCATTATTGATCACGTGGGATGGGAAATTGTGTTCCATGAATAGGAGGCCATCTGGGATGTCCTGGAGTGGAATTGCTCTTCCTGGGAGCAGATACAGTGGAGGCAGAGGAATTGGGAGTTAGGGTTAATGTTTTTACAGGAGGTGTGTGTGGGAGGAGGTATAGTACAGGTAGCGGTGGAAGTCGATGGGTTTGAAATAGATGTCCATGTTGAGTCGGTTGCCAGAGAGGTCCAGGAAGAGGAGGGAGATGTCTGAATTTCTTTTGAATTACTAGCCTGATAATATTACAATAATGTCCCCAGCTCTTCTTGAAGCCAGGGATGGTGGAGGGTCAGGTTACTCTGAGCTACATAGATCCATTGTGTCTGAAACAACAGCATTTAAACTTTCAGACCATTTTATTTCATTCAAAGCCATCAAATCTTTCTGCACTCTGTCATTTCCCAGTTCCAACTTTGATGATTCTAATTGAATGTCTCTGTAGAGTGTGCATGTTCTCCCTGTGTGGGTCCTGTCACAGTCCAAAGATGTGCAGGTTAGGTATTTGGGCTATGTTAAGTGTGGGGTTACGGGGATAGGGTGGGAGGCTGGCTCTGGGTGGGATGCTCTTTGGATGGTCAGTGATAACTGAATGGTCTTCTCCTGCACTGCAGGGATTCGATGAATTTGAGCCATCCTTCTTTTCATCAGGGCCACCAGGAATTTTCTCCCCTTCGAAGCCTGCAACAACCACTTTGGGATTCATTGATACTTCCTGACTATAGTTTTCAGATCTACGTTCAATTAGAACGAAACATTTGTAACAGGAAACTCAAAAACTATCATGTACTCTTTAATTGTACAAAGGATATCTGCATATTCTTAATATCTCTCTCACTTGGCAATATTGTCATTCCCAGAGCCACAGTATGAGAAATAGAGACATGATGCTATTGTGGAGACTGTTAAAGCACATTTGGTAATATTATGTTCATTTAATTGTAGAGAATTTACCTGTATTTCCTTGCTTTCAGCAAACTGGGCAAAATTACTACTTCTTGAGCAGAGTAATCAAGATTTATGCCTGATACCGTACATGAACCTTCTGCACTTTTGTTTCATATTCTTCTAACAGAACATACTTCTGATTTTTTTTAATGGCAAGATTATGCATTCCATATTGCTTGATTAAGGCTTTAGGTTGAGCATTCCTGTTCCTTGCATCAAATGAAACAATGACTTCTTTATCACAATTAGAATATTCCTCTGAATTGACTAATACTTCCTCTGCATCAACTAAAATTTCCTTCCACAGATCATCACTGAATCAGATATTAAAATCCTCTGTGGATAAAGCTGTAATTATGATTAAAAGAACAGCTTCTGGTAATCAAGTTGTCATGCCTGTAACTTTGAGGATATAATGGTGTCCTGCTTTCAGTTTTGGTAATGGTCCTAAATAATTCACCAACACCTTTTGGGTATTAAAGGTGCTTCTTTGATTACATATTGAAGTTTTCTTACTCATTAACCTGTATGACATGGTTTACAGAATGACACAGTTATGAAGTTTGGCCATGTAAAATACCTGCTCAGCAAGCTTGAGATTTCCTACATTTCATGTCAGATGAATTTCATATGCGAGTTGCAATATCTCCTTCCAATAGTTGGATGATATCCTGCCTGGTGAACAACTTTTTGTTCCTCATCCACAGGTCTGTAAGGGCTGTCTTCACTTCTTCATTAGATCTATGTTTGGAATACAATAGCATTCGGGAACTCTTTCAGCCTCAGCTTCAGTGTGAGTTGCCTTTATTAACTTTAATTCCAAATCTGCAATCTGAGCCACAATTAGCAAATTCATGCCAAAAACTTCTTTTGAGTTATCTCCCCCCTTAAAGAAAATCTCAGTTACTTTAACATCTGTTCGAAGTGTTACCTTAAGCTCTGGTGATGGATTCTGTTCAGATAATGCTCTGACAATGACACATGATGGAAAAAGACCTGGAACTAGTGATTTGGAGAGGCTGGTGTTGGACTGGGGTGTACAAAGTTAAAAATCACACAATACCAGGGTATAGTCCAACAGGTTTAATTGGAAGCACTAGCTTTTGGAGCGCTGCTCCTTCATCAGGTGGTTGTGTCACAACCACCTGATGAAGGAGCAGTGCTCCCAAAGCTCATGTTTCCAAATAAATCTGTTGGACTATAACCTGGTGTTGTGGGATTTTTAACTTTGTACCTGGAAATTATTCCTGTAACTGTTTAATCTCTTTAACTAAATTGTATTTGTTGTGAGTATAGGTGAAACACTGTCATGAGGTGCCAATTTTCAAATGAGAATTTAACCAGAAGGCTCATTCTCGTTCTGGGACCATGGAATATTTTCAACAAGAGGAAGACTTGCTCTCTGATGTCCTGGCCAACATTTTATCCCTCATCATTAAAACAATCTTTTAGAGATCCCATCATAACTTATGATGTACTTTTATAAATCACAGGCCAGTCCTGCTCTGGAGTATTGTGTCGGATTCTCGCCACTAAAACACAGCAAGGATAGAATCCTTACAGTATGAAAGTTTGTCATTTGACCCATAAAATCCATACTGGCCCTCCAAAGGGCATGCTACCTAACTATGTAACCCTGCATTTCCCATGGCTAATCCACCTAACCTGCACATCTTTGGACAGTGAGAGGAAACTGGGCCACCTGGAGGAAACACAAGCAGCTACACGAATAATGAGCAAACTCCACACAGTCAGTCACCCAAGGGTGGAATCGAACCCAGGTCGCTAGTTTGTGAGGCAACAGCATTAGCACTGAGCTACCATACCACTCTGTTGCCAAGGTTGTCAAGGCTTTGGAGAGGATGAAGAAGAACTTTAGCAGAAATGAGGAAGTTCAGTTGAGTGGACAGGCTAGATTGGCTAGAATTTTTCTCCCTGGGGAGGAGAAGATTAATATGTGATTTTAGAGACATGTTTGAAATTGTGATGTGTTTTTAGTAGAGAGGAAGAAACTCTTTCTACTGTCAGAAATATAAATAACCAGATGACACAAATTTAAGACAATTAGCAAAAGAAATCTGAGTGAGTTTTATACATCTCAATGAAATCCCCAACCAACCCCCTCTGTCCTAAAACAAAGAATCCCAGCCTATTCCTTATTTGTTTACTGCCAACATTCTTCAGTTTGGCAACATCCTCATTGATATTCTCTGTACCCTGTCGAATGCTGACACATCCTCCTTGTAATGTGGTGAGCAGTAATATAAACAGACCTACAGCCTTTTCCCAGCTTGTGTTTATTCAGTTTGAACATAACTTCCCTGTTTTTATATTCTATGCCTCAGTCAAAATTGGGAAAACAAAAACATTCATATGTCTTTTTAACTGCCTTATCTAACTCCCCTGCTACCATCAAGGAGTTTATGGAATTTCACTCCAAGGCCCCCATGTTTCTCTACACTTCCAGAATTTACCACTTATTATGTATTCCCAAATTCTCTGGATTAAATTCCGTTTGACTCATTCCTACCCAATTGACTGACCCTTGAATATTCTTTACAGTCTACAAACAAACACATTGTCAATTTTTGGAATAAAATTTCAGGGATTGGGGAAAGAGCAAATGATTGGGACTAATTGGATAGTACGGTTTGCAGAAAAAGATGTGTTTGTTTGATTCATCTGTATACTTCAACACTGAGCTCCAATGCATTAATTCCTAATTGTTAGTGTTGTTATTTCTCTCTGGCATGGTTGTTATTCATTACTTGTGGCATAATAACATGTTTTTTTTAAATCACTGAATAAGGTCCTGCCACCTGAAATGACATCTTTTTACTGTCTAATTTCATGAAACTGTTGTCGTACAAACAGTCACTTTGAGTATTGGAATCAACAACTGCAAACTTCACCTATAGGCAAATATGAGGGACAAGTTACTTCTGGTTACCCAGAGCATCTCAAAGGTACAAAGGTTTCAAGACAGTTTATAATTCTCAGTTTAATGCAATAAGTGATTCCTTTTATTGTGACAAAGAATCCAAATTGGATAAGATGTATCTGAGGATTCTGAAGAAATTGAGTGGAGATTACAGCTGGTTTTGGCCATAATCTTTCAGTCTTCCCTAGACTCAGGAAAGGTGCCAGAAGACTGGCAAATTGCAAACATTACCTTCTTATTCAAGAAAGTTTGAAACACTAATCCCAGCAACCATAGACAAGCCTGTTTAGTAGGGAGAAAATTCTAGAAACAATTATTTGGGGAAGAATTAGTAGTCACGTGGAATAGGTGGGTTATTAGGAAAAGCAAACATGGATTTCTAAAGGGTAAATTGTATTTAACTGATTTCAATTAGTTTTTTTGAAGTAAGGGTACTGCTGTTGATTGTGGTGTACACGGACTTTGAGTAGATGTTTGATATTGTGTGAAGTAGGTTATATGTAATGGAATAAAAGGGATAATAATGACCGGGATACAAAATTGACTCAGTGATAGGAAACAGGGAGTAATGGTCAATGGATATTTTACAGGAAGGCTTGTGATGGATTGATATCTGGACCCTTCTTTAATTTTAATCTTAACTTTAGGTCTGCTGGTTTCTACAGCAATTCAACTTTTATTTCCTGATATACATTTTAATGATCTGTATCTTAATGCAGGGAAGACAATTTCAAAGTTTGCAGATTACAATAACCTTTGAAGAATTGTAAATTGTGAGGAGGCCATTGCAGAAGTCCAAAAGTACATTTACAAGTTGGTAATAGTTGATCAATAGGTGCAAGATAAGTTTCAATGCAGAGCAGTCTGGGATGGTGCATGTTGTTTGGAAAGACGGTGAAAGACAATATAAAAATAGAAGGGGAATTTTTAAAGGGGTGTAGGAGCAGAGGGACCTGGGTGCACAAATCATTGAAGGTGCCAGGACAGGTTGATAAAGCAAGTAATAAGATCTTAGTGTATTCATGGAGGCATAGAGTGCAGCAACAAGGAAATGATATCGAACAGATGTGAGACATGTGCTAGATCTCAGCTGAAGGATTGTTAAAGTTGTCAACACCACATTATAGAAATGATGTGAATGCATTAGAAAGAAGGTAGTAGCAGTTTACAAGAATGGTTCCAAGGTTTCTGAGGAACATCAGTTATAAGAATAGATAGAGGGTGTTTAGACCTTTCACCTTGGACAGAAGAAGGCTGAGATCTGATAGAGGTTTTCAAAATCATGAATGGGCTGGAAAAAGTGAATAGGGAGAAGGGGTTTTGCTCAAAAAAGTTAACAAGAATAAGGTGGCATAAATTTAGAGATTTGCAAAAGGATAAAATAAGGTGAGGTGAACTTTTTCTCTCAGCAATTAGGGTATGAAATGCATTATGTAGAAATATGGTGGAAGCAGATACAATTGAAATGTCTAAGAGGGCATTAGATGATTACTTGAAACAAAGTAATATGCAAGGAGATTGACATGAGGTAATGATGCTCATTTGAAGAACTGGTGCAAACACATTGGGATGAATTACCTCTTGGTAACAGCAGGAGGATATAATCTGTAATTCTATAATTGCAATCTTAACTTTAGGTCTGCTGGTTTCTACAGCTTTTAGTTTCCCCTTATTCCCTTGGCTTGTTGTAATAATTATCCCAGTAATGGATAATTATTACAACACAACCAAGTTTAATTATAGCTGTGACTATCATGCAATCCAATTTTTGTTTTTATTAATTTTAGCCCTATCGTCCTTACGTGGTCCCTCTTGTTGGTCTTGGCCAATACCTTCCGTGTCAGAAAGGAGACCCCTCTGAATACTCTACATGCCTGTTGTCCAGGGATCCTTGTGGATTCAGTGGGTGTTCCATCCCCAAGCATTCCCTTTGCATGGAGCAAACCCAAAGAGAATTGCCAGTTTCCTTGCAACGTCCAGGAGGGTGCTCTGAGAGAGGGGTGCCTCATGACCAAATATATCAACCGGGTCCCGCAGGCACCTATATCTCTATGGGATTTGGTGGTACATGTTGATTGATTCCTCGCACCCAATACATATCCAGATTGTCAGGGTTAAGCAGGAGGTTAGCTCGGGATCTCACAATTCTCATTTTTACTGCAACTGTTCTTTATCCCGAGTCTTTTTTTTCAGTCCTGATTTCTGTGACTGTCAAATATTGAGGTAATGTTTGCATATTAATCACTTTCCCTTTCTCTTTTTTTTCCTCATTTCCTTCTTTCTCTCACCATTCCTTATGCTTTTCTGAATTCCAGGATAGATCGTTAGTCATTTGACTTTGCTTGCTCTTAATTTTATCTGTTGAGAATTCAATGAATGACTCTATAGGATCCAAGCCTATGTGTCTGTTTGCCACGGCTGATGTTTTGTCTCTGTTCTCGTGGTTCCCTCTCCAGCAGTCAGTCTCCTTTATATTACCTACTGGACTAGGAAACAGTCAGCTATTAATCCCTTTCTAAAAAGAAATTGGCAAATATGTTACCCCACATTTTTGCCCTCTATGAAATAGTCCCCTTTGTTTTACCTTTGACAAATTAGGAAACACTGCCTCCTGTTTTACCCTACAGCCATTTGTCAATTTGCTTGGTTTACAGTGAAAACAATTACAATTCTGCCTGAAATAAAATAAAATGTGAGGGTATGGAAGAAGGGTCACTGCTTTCTGTCCACAGTTGTTGCCAAACTTGCTGAATTTCTCCAGCAATTTTGTTATAATGTTACCTGTCAGTAAGTCGAGCAGGAAGTGCAGCACTGCCTGTAATCACTTCATCAATTTCTAATGGAATTTGAATTCAATAAAAATCTGGAGTCTAATGATGACCATGAATCCATTGCTGATTGTCAGAAAAAAACCCATCTGGTTCACTAATGTCCTTTAGGGAAGGAAACTGCCATCCTTACCTGGTCTGGTCAGCATATGACTCCAGACCCACTGAAATGTATTTGACTTCAAAGTTTGTGAGAAGATTTGTAGCTCGGGTGCTCGTTGTTGTGGTTCTGTTCGCCGAGCTGGGAATTTGTGTTGCAGACGCTTTGTCCCCTATCTAGGTGACATCCTCAGTGCTTGGGAGCCTCCTGTGAAGCGCTTCTGTGATCTTTCCTCCGGCATTTATAGTGGTTTGTTTCTACCGCTTCCGGTTGTCAGTTCCAGCTGTCCGTTGCAGTGGTCTTCCTGTTTGTCCTATGTAGTGTTTTGTGCAACACACACAAAAGAAGTTGCATCGAGACACTGTTCAAAAGGGCCACAACAGACTGCAGTACACCAGAACTGCAAAAAGAGGAAGAAGAACATCTATACAATGTATTCGCCAAAAACGATACCCCCGCAATTTCATCAACAGATGCCTAAGGGAAAGACAACGGAATGAGGACATGCCGCAACCCAAAGGACTAGCCACACTACCATACATCAAGAGCATTTTCGAACTGACAGCCAGACTACTGCGACCACTAGGACTCATAACAGCACACAAACCAACAGCCACTCTCAGACAACAACTCACCAGAACGAAGGACCCGATACCCAGCATGAGCAAAACCAATGTAGTGTACAAAATTCCACACAAGGACTGCACAAAACACTACATAGGACAAACAGGAAGACAGCTAACAATCCACATCCATGAACATCAACTAGCCACGAAATGACACGACCAGCTATCCTTAGTAGCCACACACTCAGATGACAAGCAACCTGAATTCGACTGGGAAAACACTACTATTATAGGACAAGCCAAACAGAGAATAGCCAGGGAATTCCTAGAGGCGTGGCACTCATCCACAGATTCAATCAATAAGCACATCGACCTGGACCCAATATACCGACCACTGCAATGGACAGCTGGAACTGACAACTGGAAGCGGCAGATTCAAACCACTACAAATGCCGGAGGAAAGATCACAGAAGCATTTCACAGGAGGCTCCCAAGCACTGAGGATGTCACCTAGACAGGGGACGAAATGTCTGCAACACAAGTTCCCAGCTCGGCGAACAGAACCACAACAATGTATTTGACTCTTACATACCCTCTGGGCAATTAAGGAGGGTCAATAAATGTTGGCCTAGGCAGTGGCCGCTTCTTCTGTGAATGAATAAGGTGCTGGGTATTTGGTTCGGAGGGGTTGGGGCATGCGCGAAGTCTTGGGAGGAGTGTGAGGCAGAAACTGGGCAGATGGAAGCTACGGTCGCTCTCCATCGCAGGAAAAAACCTGGTCATCAGGTGTGAGGCATTGTCAGTGTTGTTAAATGTGGTAGAGGTCTGGGGTATTCCGAGAACCTGTGCTGTCGCAGTCACCCGGGTCATCTTCCATTTTATATGGAGATCAAAGATGGACAGGGTCCGAAGGGACTCGATGTATAAAGATCTGGGCAATGAGGGTAAAAAACATACCCAATGCCACCCTCACCCAATGGCCACCTTTGTGTGTGGCTGCATCAAGCTGTGCGTGGATCCCCGGTACGCAAACACCAAGTGTCACTACGTACTGAGATTCTACCTGTCCCCGGTGTTGCGAAGGATGGGCCTGGCCTCACTGCCGCAGAATGCTCCAAGTAGTTGGACCTTTCCATATCACCTGTCCTTCGTGGAGAAATTTATAAAGAAAAACACCTTTACCACAAGTCCATCAGGAAGTGGTCAGCACGTAGCGTCCTTGAGACCCTTCAGGAAAAGGAGAGGGCGGATCCTATCGAGCAGTTCCCTGCACAGACTGTCAAAGTCATTTGGCAAAATGCCTCATTGCCAGAATTTTCCAACAAGCACCAAGACACGGCTTGGCTGGTGAGAAGGGCTCTGTCTGTGAGATCCTTTATGCACGCTTGGACTCTCTGCCGCACCGCACACTGCCCTCAAAGTGGCTGTGTTGGGGACGAGACTGTCACACACCTCCTTCTGGAATGTGCCTACGCAGAAGAAGTCTCGAGAGGAATGCACTATTTGTCAACGTTCATCCCGAGCAGCTCTGTGACGCGGGGCTCCGTGCTCTACGGTCTGTTCCCCAGGACGCACACCGAGACAAACATCAACTGTACCTGGAGGATCAACAACTCGGTCAAAGACGCTCTTTGTTCTGTCCGAAACCTGTTGATCTTCCAGCTGAAGGATATGACCCCGACTGAGTGTTGCGAACTGGCACATTCCAAGGTCCAGGACTACGTGTTGAGGGACGCGCTGAAGTTTGGGGCAGCTGCCACCAAGGCGTGGTGGGGAAAGACCACAGTGTAACGTCTGCCTGCCTAAAGAAGAACAAGGGGCCCACCCAGTAAGTGGGCTCTGCTGACGCCTCAGCTAAATATATGAATGGTAAACGTGCAGACCTGTGTATACAAATGATTAATTCTGATCTCTGCATGCAAATAGACAATAGACAATAGACAATAGGTGCAGGAGTAGGCCATTCAGCCCTTCGAGCCTGCACCGCCATTCAATATGATCACGGCTGATCATTCCTAATCAGTAACCTCTCCCTGCCTTATCTCCATAACCCATGATTCCACTATCTTTGAGAGCTCTATCTAACACTTTCTTAAATGAACCCAGAGACTGGGCCTCCACTGCCCTCTGGGGCAGAGCATTCCACACAGCCTGGGTGAAGAAGTTTCTCCTCATCTCTGTCCTAAATGGTCTACCCCTTATTTTTAAGCTGTGGAAATGGAATTTTTAAGCTGTTTAAAGAAATGGAATGTATACGTATGTAAGGCACCATCAATTGTACAGATCATCAAAATATTTAATGAATAAAGTATATTTTTGAAATTAAAAAATGAATAAAAATAATGAGCTAAGGGTGTGGATTGACATGTGGAATTGTGATGTTGTTGCCACCATGGGGATGTGGTTGAGGGATGGTCAAGTCTGGAACCTTAACATTCCAGGGTATAGGATTTTCAGGCAAGCAGGTGAGGGTACAAAAGTGGAAGTGGTATGGCATTATTAATTAAGGAGTCAGTTATTATAACAAGGAAGGATGATATCTTGGAAGGGTCATTAGATGAGGCTTTGTGGGTAGAACTTAGGAAGAAAAAGGTCACACTGTTAGCAATGGCCTCAAACTGTCAATGAGCAATTGAGGAACAAACATGTAATCAATTCACTAACATTTGTAAAAATAATAAATTGGTAATTATATTAGGGGATTTCAACTACCCCACGATTAATTGGCATAATCATCATATGAAAGGTTTTGAAGGGACCGATTTCTTTGAACATACATAGGAGAGCTGTTGATTGTTTGATAAGGGATGGTGCAGTGCTGGGCATAATTCTGGGGAACAAAGCCAGACAGGTGTTTAGGTGACAGTGGAGGAAGCATTTCAGTGACAGCAGCCGCAATACTAGATGATTTTTGTTTGTTATGGAGAAGGACAGTCTACTAAAAAGAGTTTTGGATTGGGATAAAGCAGATTTTATGGAAATAAGGTAAGATCTGGCCAAAATATACTGGGAATAGCTACTTAAAGGTACAGCACAACAGTGGGAGGTAGTCCAAAAACTCCTCAGAAGAGTACATGGCCTTTGGCTTGAAATATAGGAGCAAAAAGCTCTGAGAACCATGGCTATCTCATGGGTAAAAAAGAATAATGAGACAAATAACAAGAAGCAAAACAACAGAGGCCCTAGAGGAGCAGAGGAAATGCAAGAGGAATTCCAGAAAGAAGTTAGGAGAACAAAGAGTGTGCATGAGAAAATGCTAGTCAGTAGGATTAGCGAAAATCTCAAGATATCTATAAGTAGAAGATGTGGAAGAGGATAACTGGGGAAAGAGTACTGCCTATTAGAAGGACCTATTAGAGTGGGATTCTCTTTTATTAGGGACCAATGGGAGAATCTACAGGAAGCCAGAGAACATTGGTAGAGAGTTAAATAAGCACTTCACATCTGTCTTCACTTGGCAAAAGGAGGATGCAAGTACAGAATTTGAGAAGATGCACTGAGAAGCTCTTGAGCAGATTGCTTTAAGAAGTGTTGGAGGTTTTGGTGCACTTAAAAGTGGACAATACCACACTATAGAAAGGATGTGGTTGCATTAGATGTGATGTGGAGGAGATTCACCAGAATGTTGCCTGGGATGGAGCATTCCAGTTATGAAGAGAGCGGGATGCTAACTGGGTTCTTTTCTTTGGAGCAAAGAAGGTTGAGGGGAAACCTGGTTGAGGTGTATAAGATTATGAGGGGCATGGACATTGAAAGCAGCTGCTCCTCTTAGTTGAAAAGCCAATTACAAGGGGACACAATTTTAAAGTGAAAGGCCAGAAATTTAGAGACAATTTGAGGAAAAACGTTAGTTGGGGGTCTGGGCAATGCACTTCCTGGAAGGATAGTTGAGATGGGAACATCACACACTTTAATAAGCACTTGGATGAGGACTTCAAGTAGCATTCAAGGCTGTAGGCCTAGTGTGGGAAGGTGGGACGAGCATTGGTCGTTGTATAATTTTGGTGGTACAGACTTGCTGGGCTGAAGGGCCTTTTCTGTACTGTATGATTCAATGCTTCTATGAAAAATGATTCTATGGAAAAGATTCCATGATCAGTGTTAGTAATTATTATTCAAAGATCTAACTTAACAATTATTCAGGGATAAACACAGAGATTTCTTGGATCCTAACACAACCCATAATGCATAAAGGTTATTCAGGACTTTGAACAGTAATCAGTCAGAATCTAACGCAGTCATTATTCAGGATGAAATACAATAATCATTCACAATATAAAATAGCGTCTATTGTCCAACTCCCTGGTGGAATCGAGGTTGCATTACACTTTCCTGCCTACAGTGAAAGCTACATTCCAATTAGAATGGTATGCTAAATCACTTCTGAAGCCATTACAGTCAATGTAAATTGTGAATAAATTAATTCACAATTATTTCCAATGAGACATTTCCTTGCCAGCCATGCAGTCCCTTCGGACAGCACACAAGGACAAGCTCAGCAATCTGACTTTTCATCAGCCACAGTAAACAGCAGAAACTGACCCACAAAGACTATTCAAACCACACTTATTTTATTTGTGAAAATATAGCACTATGTATATTCAGTGTTTTCTGAAATTATGACAATGCCATATTCTGTTACAACTTATCCAAAAAGTATAATTGCAAGAATACAGTCTATGTTTTGGACCAGATTTTCAAATGGGCCTAATCAGTGTTCCTGCAGTGTAGATGGGAGCAGCATACAGGCACTCTGTGGAATCCCTGAACTAACTTACTCCGAGGGAATTGTCCAGGAAAGGGTTTGGAGGGATAGGAACCAAACAAATGCAATGGGATTACTTTAGTTGGGAAATTTGGTCGGCATGGACAAATTGGACTGGAGGGTCTGTTTCTGTGCTATCCGACTCAATGACTCTAAATTGATGATTCAACTGGCCCAGGAACCATTCAAAAGTTAAACCATTTAAATCCAAAAATCATTTAGCTGAAGTAAATAATTACTCAGAAAGGTTTATACACTTAAGATCCTAGTTGACCTCTTGGGTAAGTATGAGACTGACCCCAATTTGCTCCCAACTTACAAACACTTCTTGAACAATCCAGTCCCAGACATGTAAATTAGATGAGAAAAGGCTCAATTACTGATATAGTTATCTCTAAGGCTGTGAAAAGTGACAAATATAAGCCTTATTTCAAAACAAGTTATCAAACTTTCATGTAATTGTGATTGGAGGTATTCAGTAAATTCAAATGCTCACATTTGGACAGATTCATAAGAATGCCAGAAATACAAGTGAGGTAGGCCGCAGCCCTTGACAAGATCATCAACTGATCTTCTGCAGCAACTACTTTCATCCATTCTATCTGGCTCCTGATTGCCTTTATATCATAAATCTATCAATTTCAGTTGTGAATATAATCATGCAAACAGTGGGTTAGTTAGCTTATTTCTGGTTTGTGGTGCAGAGTGATGGCAACAGCATGGGTTCAAGTCCTAAGCATTGAGATTATTATGAAGGACTCTTCATCTCAACCTCTCACCTTGTCTAATGCCTGATGACCCTCAGGTTAAACCACCACCAGTGATTTCTCTGTCTCTGTCTCTCTCTCTCTCTCTCTCTCTCCGTGCCTGTCTTTCTCTAATGGAGAGCAACTCTATGGTCTGGCAGGACGATGGTAACTTTATCTTTTCATCAACTAATACCATACAACACAATAATTAGACACACAAGAGGTACCATGGAAAGAAAATAAATCACAGAATACTGTAATGAGAACTGGAGCTCTTGTTTTTGTTTTTGTTGAGGAATTAAGATAGCGCTCAGCTAGAATGCTGAAGGTGAGAATTAGAGGAAGCCTTAACACAGACATTTAGGTTATCTTTATACTGTACCTAAGAAAATAAATTCTCAGGGTCCCTTTCTATCAAATTATGCAGATGCAGCCCATTAACGTTGTGGAAATTAAGCAGTGTAAGGGCTACAATGTTTTTGAATAAAATGTTAATCTGAATGTAACAGCACAGAAGAAGCTAAAAACCTGGCTGATTTGTGTCATTTGGCTATACTGCTGCGAGCCTGAAATAGTTTACAGAGAAAATATAATTCAGGAGATAACAAAATTTCATTGATGATTCATTGAGAGAATGTAAACTAGGCATTAACCATAACAAAGGCTGGGATGCAGGTGGCAGAAGGACTGTTTCTCTAATCCCACAGTTTTATGTGGAGTAGATTAGATTAGATTAGATTACTTACAGTGTGGAAACAGGCCCTTCAGCCCAACAAGTCCACACCGCCCCACCGAAGCGCAACCCACCCAAACCCCTTACCTAACACTACGGGCAATTTAGCATGGCCAATTCACCTGATCTGCACATCTTTGGACTGTGGGAGGAAACCGGAGCACCCGGAGGAAACCCACGCAGACACGGGGAGAACGTGCAAACTCCACACAGTCAGTCACCTGAGGCGGGAACTGAAGCCGGGTCTCTGGCGCTGTGAGGCAGCAGTGCTAACCACTGTGCCACCGTGCCGCCCACAAGTAGGATTTAGCTTTTTGCAAAGGCCACCTGATAATGCAGTCACCTTAACTTGCCAACTAAGAATTAAACAAAAACACCAGCTTTCTAAAAAGGGGAGACATCATCTTAAAACATCTGCAGGAAACGTTTTCTCCAGAGAGAGAGAAACATCTTGAAACAGCTATTGGGGTGCAACTGAAGCAACTGGAAGTGGCACATCTACAGAACCAGAAGCCAGGAATCTTCTCTCTTTTTCCAAAATCTGTTGTTTTGCAGATCCTTCCTGCACAAGGAAACATACACTATTCATCACAGCTGCAGGATCTCATTTCAAGTGTTAATCTCTGATTCAGCAATCAGTATGTCCCAGGTTAACACTACGAAGACCATATTGGGATTTTGATCTTAAAGGTATTATTTATCTCAACTGTACTAGTTTTAATCTTGCTATGTGTAATTTTGAAATCAATAATTTCATCTCTTTATTTGAAGGTACTTTCAGGAATAGATTGGACAAACGTCATCTTTAACCTGCTTAATCAATACACTCAAGAGCTGGTCACTTTTAAGTTGAATCGTTACAAAGTTAAAAGTGGGGACTAAAGGAGCTGTATTAATTCAGTTCACTGACCCCATTATAGATGTATTTCCAAGAATAAATGAACTAGAAAGTAAATAAAACAATATTAAAGATTGCAATGGTTACTCGCAGAATGATTTCAGGAAATTACATCTCCATGTGGGAAATACAGACTCAAAGAGAGGTTTGTATACAGTATGATCTTTTCTAGTCCCTCATCCCAGGGTTCTTTTGATTGTAAAATGCAAATTCTTTCAAACTGCAAATTCAAATCATGCAAGTACTTTCTGCAAATTCACCAAACTTATTGTAGCATTGTTAATATGAGTTCTCCTCTTATAATCATCACTGGAAAAGTGTAAGAACTTGTGGAATCACTGCTGCAATAAAACTGGCCCATCAACTTTGCCCCAAATGGCAGGAAGTTCAATGTCTATGAACCGAAAGAGTCTGTACAGAAAGATGCACTCTGTCAGTACCTCACAGCAAACCTGGTGACGCTGTAAGAACAGGAACCACAGAGGTGATTCTAGGTTTCTCTATCAGGAAACATCAAGACTAGTTTGATCAGAACAAGGAGCTACTAGATCCCAAGCACAAGCAGCTCCTGAACAGGAAGCACCAATGAAATTCAAAGAAAAGACAAATGAGGGCCAAGGTCCAGCAATAAAACTGTGACCTAAAGCACATGGCAACAGCCTTGACATGTGTAGATTCTCAGAACATCTATGACACAAGCACAGTGAGAACTATGAATTGAGTGGTGCTCATCAAGGAGAGAGACGCAGTCAGCACTCACTGGAAGGAACAATCCTTTTACGAGACTCAGACCTTAATGTGTGTGTCTTTGACCTCATCCCACAGCATACTATCCACCATTATCTCAGTCCAACCAGTGATTGAAAAAGGGCAACCCGAGAGCCAGCATGGCTACTATCATAAAGGGAGTCTTTGCTGAAATACAGTGGAGAAGCAATCTTGGTTTAAATTTGTGATCTTTTCATCCTCCTCTGAATGAAGGGAGCATGGCAGAGGATCGTTGAGACATTGTAAACATGGACCTGTTCATAAAAGGAAATAAGACCAAATTATTATAACTACAAAGGGGTAATCCTGCTGCACACCACAGAGAAGGTCATTACAAAAATTCCTCCTCAATCACTTCCTCTCAGTTGGTGAGGAGTTTTTGCTAGAGTAACATGATGATTCCAGCAATTAAGAAGAACACGAAACATCATCATCATCATTGCAAAACAACTCCAAGAAAAGTGCACACAGCAGCAGTAAACTATATATGGCATTTTCAATCTCACACTCTGTCAACCAGAAGGAATTATGGAGCATAGTCCCCTGACTTGACTGCTCATGGAAATTCATCATCATTGTCTCCTGCTGCACAATAATGTGGAAGCAGTGATCTTCACCAAAAGATCCACCACATATCCAATATATGCATAATCAAGTAAATGCTCTTTGCCATCTTCCTTCCGGAGCACAGCTTCTGATAGGACAAGTGGAAACTGTTCAACTTTCATCAGCTCCAGATCCTAACCAAGACCACCCTGATGCCAGTCCTTGAGCTGCAGTATGCAATGCTTTGGCATGCATGCAGTCAGAGGCCAAGCTCCATACCATTGACAACGTATTCACAGAGACAAGCAAGACAATGGTCCTCAGGCTCAGAATAGTTGGCATGGCAATACTGGTTACAATCTTTAGGAATACAGTGAATGGGCCAGCTCTCACAGTGAATCAATGCTTCAGGCATCAATTATTGTAAAAGTACCAACAGCACAAAACTCAAAGACCTTGTCCAATGATTACTCTGGATCGTACCCATGGGCACAAGTTTGAAGGGTACTGTCAACTGACCTTTTATTGGGCACACACCCTCTCCACACCTAAACTCTGCCCAGCCTGTGCTCAAGCCCACACCCAGTCTCCACCAGGAATTTTCAGAGAGATGGTTGAAATAGTTAGCATTGTCTTGGATGTACATTGTCTAGTCTGGATCCCAGGATGGAAGATGCATCTAAATGGATGAAGGAGTGGCAAATGGAGTTTAATTTAGATAAATGTGAGGTGCTGCATTTTTGAAAGGCAAATCAGAGCAAGACTTATACACTTGATGGTAAGACCCTTTTGTGGGGGGGGGGGAGCTTTCAGTGCAGGTTCATTATTCCTTGAAAGTGGAGTTGTAGGTAGATAGGATAGTGAAGAAGGCATTTATTATTCTTTCCTTTCTTGGTCAGAACATTGGATATAAGAATTGGGAATCATATTGTGGCTGTACAGAACATTGGTTAGTCCACTTTTGGAATATTGTGTGCAATTCTGGTCTCCCTCCTGTCGGAAGGATGTTATGAAACATGAAAGGATTCACAATTCCTTGAAAGTGGAATCGCAAGTCAAAGGATAATGAAAAAGGCATTTGGTATGCTTTCCTTTATTGATCAGAGCATTGAGTACAGGAGTTGGGAGATCATGTCGTGGTGGTACAGCACATAGATTAGGCTACTTTTGGAATATTGTGTGCAATTCTGGTCTCCCTCCTATCGGAAGGATGTTATGAAACTTGAAAGAGTTCAGAAAAGATTTAGAAGGATGTTGCTACAGTTAGAGGATTTGAGCTATAGGGAGAGCCTGGATATGATTGAGCTGTTTTCCATGGAGTGTCAGAGGCTGAAGAGTGATCTTATTGAGGTTTATAAAATCACGAGGGACATGGACAGGGTAAATAGATAAGGTCTTTTCCCGGGGTTGGGGACATCCAGAACTAGAAGGCATAGGTTTAGGGTGAGAGAGGAAAGATATAAAAGAGAAGACCTAAGGGGCAGCTTTCTCATGCAGAGGGTGGTGCGTGTATGGATCAAGCTGCCAGAGGAAGTGTGGAGGCTGGTACAATTGCAGCATTTAAAAGGCATCTGGATGGGTATATGAATAGGAAGGGTTTGGAGGGATATGGGTTGGGTGCTGGCAAATGGGACTAGATTAGGTAAGGATATCTGGTTGGCCTGGATGAATTTGATCGAAGGGTATGTTTCCATGTTGTACATCTCTATGAATCTATGACTCTGAGCTCCTGTGAAGGAACCGAGTGGCAGGTTTAATAAATTTGATCTGGAGATAATGCTGCAACAGGGTGACACCCATAAAGATGTCCTGTTTCTTCAAGGGCCCAACTGCCTTCCAAGATGACTGATTAGTGAAGATAGCAGAGATAGTGAACAGTGCAGGGGTGACATCTGAGCTGTCACACAGTGGTGAGTGAGATGGCGCTATGGAGCTTATTGTCCGGCCCTACTGTACTGGCCTGGGGTGTACACAGGACCTGTGATATTCAAACATGGAGACAAATCCTCGCAATGGTAAAAGCAGTGGCTGACTGATCCAGGCTTGGAGGTCGCAATGGAGTCCTTTGTCTGACAGCTCTGCAACTGTGCTATGTGTGGCCTGTGCAGACTCTTCTGTGCTCTCAAAGACAAACCCTCCTGCTCAACCAACAGATAACCTCTACCCCGGCTGGCAATGCTGACTTTTAAGTACTGGTCATTCAGCTATAATACGCATTTCGTCAATGTGTGTTGGTTGTAACACGATTGAATGGATTGGGGATGCTGTTTCTAAAGCGTGAACTTTTAAAATGTCTGTTGGCTGTAACGCGACTACACCAATACTGATAGCGCTGTTTCGAAAGCACGATTTTTCTATAATGCAGAGTTGTGCAAGAACGCCACCATCACGTTGTAGAAGTACTGACTGCAGTGAAAAGCTGCCTGCAAATTTTTGTAAACCTCTTCAGTGTACCCTTCCCAAACTCTTACCCAGCTGGCAGAGGGGATCATGACTCGATGGTGGGGAGGTGGTTAAGGTTTACAAAACGTGTTTGAGCAGATGGATATCTGGATTTGCTGCACATTTTATGACAGTGTTAAATATATGGAGCCATGCATCATGACAAGTGTTCTCCCTAATGTTCTTCCTGCCTGGACACTGACATAGGGAACATTGGTCATGACACAAGGGCCTCCTGACCCTTGAAAAGGCCTTGCAGGAATAGTGCAGAATCATTTGATATAGGATGGGGTTGATGTTCATTCGATGTCTTCTATTTTAAAGTAGTTTGTGCTGATCACAGGTTGTTTAATGGATCGTCTGCCTTTGATTAGATTAGATTACTTACAGTGTGGGAATGGGCCCTTCGGCCCAACAAGTGGGCGGCACGGTGGCACAGTGGTTAGCACTGCTGCCTCACAGCGCCTGAGACCCGGGTTCAATTCCCGCCTCAGGCGACTGACTGTGTGGAGTTTGCACGTTCTCCCCGTGTCTGTGTGGGTTTCCTCCGGGTGCTCCGGTTTCCTCCCACAGTCCAAAGATGTGCAGGCCAGGTGAATTGGCCATGCTAAATTGCCCATAGTGTTAGGTAAGGGGTAAATGTAAATGTAGATGTAGGGGTATGGGTGGGTTACGCTTCGGCGGGGCGGTGTGGACTTGTTGGGCCGAAGGGCCTGTTTCCACACTGTAAGTAATCTAATCTAATCTAAAAGTCCACACCGACCTGCTGAAGCACAACCCATCCCCCTACATTTACTCTTTCACCTAACTCTATGGGCAATTTAGCATGGCCAATTCACCTAACCTGCACATTTTTTGGACTGTGGGAGGAAACCGGAGCACCTAAAGGAAACCCACGCAGACACAGGGAGAATGTGCAAACTCCACACAGACAGTCGCCTGAGGCAAGAATTGAACCCCGGGTCTCTGGCGCTAGGAACAATAGAACTACATATGGCCTACAGATTGGTCTTTGATTGCCATCAAATAAATACACAAAAAAACCCTCACTTATTTAAACATTCATTTCTAAACTGCCAATTAAAAGATGGGTCAATGTCAACCAAGCCTCCCCATGCTGCAGTTATAAAGTCAAACTTTGTAGGTTGCTCATGGTGCAAACTCTATCTATGTTGATTTCTCTGCGCATTGATGGAGAAGCTTCATTGACATTCCATCTGGAAAGGGTGATAACTGGCATTATATCCCTCAAAAATATTTTATTAAGATATTATCCTTTGTAATTGGTAAGGAGGGTTGGTTAACTCATTTAGCTTGATGGTGGGTGCTTTACAGAATGATAACCACAGCAGCCATACAAAACCTCTCACAGTTGTGGGAATTCGAGAAAGCAGGTTTACAGCGAGTTATAAGATCTCAAGGTACACACAGCCAGTTGTGTAATGGAGCAAGCAATCCATGGTTCTTTGTGAACTATAACTAAACACCTAATTTATCAACATGGTATTGAATGCTCCCATATAAATCTAGGCCAACCTCCAAATGGACGCTACAGCTTATTTCTTTGAAATATAACCTATATTTTGTCAAGTTTTGACAGCAGCTGCTTTGTTTAATGTAATGTTCCTTTGCTGTTCTTCAAAAACTGAATTTACATGGAAACCTTCTTGTAGTTATATCTGATCTGCTCTGTGACTGTTTCCATGGAAACTATTATTGAACAATGCTGTCAAGGTCCAGGATTTTTGGTTATTCGCCCTCACAAGATTACACAAAAATAAATTACCTTTAAATGTGATGTTCAGAAAGGGGACTCTATGATAATTGGTCTTGTAGCGTTCGATGTTTAATTGATTTGTGTTGATCTGATCATTCATCGATGTGCACTTGCTCGATTATTTAAACCTGGATGCAGTTTTAGAAACTAAACTAAACAAAAGACTCATGAAGCTGAGCTGTGAACATCTGCGGCGATATCATGGAGAATTAAAGAGATATAGGAGCACTATAATTAAATCTACAATGGATGTAAACTGGTGTTATTCTTGCATTTCTCTGAGATAAATTGGATATGTAAAGCATACAACAAAACCAGCAAATACCCAACAGTTGCTTAAATACCAATGAGTTCATTTTGAACTTAGTTCTAACAAGCAATAATTAACCAACAAGTCATTAAAATTGAATTTCAAAGAAAGGTTATATTGGACTCAAAATGTTAACTTTTTTTGCTCTCCAGAAAGTTTCTCCAGCACTTTCTGTATAATTCATTTTAAAAATCTCACTAATATGTTAAAAAAATCCTTCAGCTATGTTAGGCTGTGAGCAACAGAGCATAAAGCACTTATAAATAGGCAGTGATGACCAGCCAAGATTTTAAATAAAATCTGGATGGCCCTCATAGAAGATAAAGGAAAATGCTGATTGACAGTAAATATGATTGGACAGTAAATAGTTATTCTATTTAAATGATGAAAAATGATCTACAGGACTGACGTGGAATGCTGGGCTGGTTCTGTGGAAATGAGATAGACTGAATTATGTGAGTCTGATGCTGACTACTGTTCTTCATGCTTACCTTACTGTGAAATAAAGCATGTAACTGATTTGTATCCAGCTTCAACTCTTCAAATGCCTGACCCTTCCGTCTCCAGAGAGATCAAAGAAGTAAACTTCCAAAAGGTGATACCAATATTATTTTCCTCAGATATTAAGTGCTGCTGACCCACATTAATCTTACAGTATCATAACATTAAAACTCGCAACTTGTTTAAAGTCCTTCCCTAACATCGCCCCCCACCCTCCCTATTTCTGTCATTTCCTTTCACTCCGCAGGTCTTCCTAGAAGTATGGCAATTAGGCTAGTTAGGAGACATCTTCTTCATTCTCTGTCCAATCAGGGATGCTGGGTGGTACTGGGATACTAGAGGGTCAATTGGAAGGCCGAAGAGCAGATCCATTGGACCAATATGGGTTGCTCAGGCAAAGAGAACACAGGGCACCTCAAAAGAGAGACATCCATAAGAAAGTGCAGTTGGTATGTTTCTAAAGAGGGTCCCAATCTGTCAGAGCTATCAATTGTGGTAAACATCTCATCACTAACATGTTTATCTGTGCATGTATCACAGTTGGCCTTTGGGAGCAACGTATGCCTAACCGATTGCCCTTAGTTTCCACTGTAATCAATGGGTAAAAGTCCACTCCCTCTTGCGTGGGCTCAACCACATTCAACAGTCCCTAGAAGTTTTCACTGGTGGGTGCATCACTGTGATGAGTAGATATGGTCCTGATGTTCACCCAGAAGGTTCTGGCTGGACTGTCTCAGATAATATTTAGATTTAGAAGAATTTTGTCCATTATATCAACCACTTCAACTGGTTGAATTACTGCTGCAAAAGAAAGTTGGTGTTGGTGGTAGTAACAATAGCATCAATTCCTGATCGCTCCTTTGCTGGACTCCCAGTCGGATTAAAGGTGAAGTTAAATTATTACAGAAGGGCTCTGCATAGTTTGGACAATATGAATTGGCATCCTCTGGCTCAAACTGTCACACAATAAATTAGAATGAAGGTTTAATGCCTGATCTAAGTTATCTGAAATCCATTTGTGAAAGCTGTTAGCAACATATTAAATGAAAAATACACAAGCTGTGGAGAAAATTTAACTTTGGCTAGAAATCATGACAGAATGATGCAGCAAAATAAATCTTGAATCTAAGTTCCTTGTAATGGAAAAACAATCTCATCATAGATTTGGTCAACTGAAATTATTATTACTGCAAGTATTTTGCAAGATGCTTAATATTTAGATGATTGTTCTCAGTCTCAGAGTTTCTTTCAGTTTCAAACATCAGTATGGAGCTAATATATTTGAGGTGGTAACCAGTTCATTTGTTACAGGGTGACTTATTTCTGGTTAAGGTGTTGAGCTTTGAATATCATTATTTTGCTTTAATTAGATTCCTAAAGTTCACCGCCAGAGGTATTAGAGGGATTTCCAGTATTAGCTCATAATGTGATACTTAACAGAAATTGCATTGGAAACAAAGTTCTGGAAATTGCATGGAACACAATAACATTGGACCCTTTAAGTCTGTTCCTCCAATCAATCAGATTGTGGTTGAACTGTATTTTAATTTCAACAATCCATCTTATCTCCATGCCCTTGCCTAGCAAAAATCTAACATCTTTGATTTGCAATTTCAAACTGATTTGATTCAAAATAGCTTTTTAAACAGAAACTCACAGAGTTATCATGCTCTTTCTGTGAAGAGATGTGTTTAATCATCACCTCTGAATGATTTTAGCTCTAATTTCAGGGTTATGCCTCCTTAGCTTGGTCTCCTCCACCAAAATGCATCAAACAATGCAAAGATGCTATTATCAGTCTTGAGATACCCTTGCGGTAAGCAGTAGGATGCCAAGAGTGGGCGATGATAACCATTATTACTGACGTTTTCCTGGCAAGACCACTAAAATCTGAAATCAGCTTAACAATAGAATTGGTAGTCAAAACAAAACCCTCACAGAAGCAGCAGACCTACATAACCATTGGACATCTGCGATAATCCTGTGTAAAGCTTGTGGGACTCAAGCTGATTAGACGATTGTGGATTAATTAACTTTCTCTTCATCATGATTTTCAGTTAAGTGAATAGTTAAATCTTATAATTATGACAGATTGTGAATACATTTCAATTGTGCAATGCCTTTGAGTAGAAGTCAGAATAGAAGAGGCAATAAAATATCAGCACTGCCTTTGAGGGCTCAGTGATTAGGTTTGGACAAAGGTTCATTCACAGATTTAATTCACACTTCCTTGTAACTTTTGGCCCATTGAAAGAGTGTATTGTGTGGGCCTTTCCTTCCACCTGTAATAATCTCCAAATCTCATATATAATGTAACCATGGCAGAATATAATTTAATACAGTGCTCTTAATAAATTAATCCACACAATATAATTCATATGTATCAAACAAGCTCATAAATGAGAGAGAAAATTAGAAGTGGAGAGAATGGAATCTCATCTGAGACAATTTAATGAAGAGCTGGCCTACTGGTTGACTGAGACTGTGTTTACACTAATTGGAAATGGATTCCCATTTGTAGTGATTACATTTTGTTCTGATAGACTCCATTTCCAATACTACCTCCAAAGGTGTGGTGAATCACAAGGCAGCACAAGATACATGCCAATCTTCCAACTTTAATAGCACAGCCTCTGTTCAATCCCTCAGTCAAACTGTTAGATGTGAAGTTTGAAGAGCATGGCAGGTTAGACAACATCCAAGGAGCAGCAAGGTCAATGTTTTGGTCTGAAATATTGATTTTCCTGATCCTTGGATGCTGTCTGACCTGCTGTGCTCTTCCAGCTTCATATCTACTGACTCTGACTTCCAGCATCTGCAGACATTACTATCTCCAAGCTACTGTTTACCTGGAAATGTGTAGGCTAAGAGTGCCTGAGATAGAATCTTATTTTCATTTCTGACTTTCCCTTGCCATATCATAAAATTTCTATGGACACTCATAATGATAGATAAAAATCCTTTACGTATGTAAATGAGTTATAATTAAACATGTATTTATTACTTGCTACTCGTACTGGGAACCCAACTGAAAAATATAAATTCTTGAGACATTTGGCAGGGTAGATGTCAGAAATCTCCGTGGTTGACAAACTGAGGACAAAGTGGTCACAGTCCTTGAATATTTTCATAAGAGGAGATCTCTTAACTTCAAGTCTTTGGGAATCTGTGTCCCAGAGAGCTATGGTTGCTCAGTGGTTCAGCATAATCAAGCTAGATGTTGATAGAGTTTAGGATCGAAGGAAATGGAGAGAAGCTTGGCTGCATGGTGAAGTTGAGGTTGATCAGACATGATCCTGTTAAAATATGGAACAGGCTTGAGGGATTGAATGACCTCCCTAAATCTGATCATTCTAATGCTGCTCAGTTGGCTGGATGGTTGGTTGTGTTGCCAACAGTCAACAGCACAGTTCAATTTGTGTACTGGCTGAGATTACCACGAAGGTCTTGCTTCTCAACCTCACCTCTCACCGAAAGTGTTGTGACCCTCAGGTTAAACTCACCACCAGTACCCCTCTTCTATTGAGACCAAGCCCTCTAGTCCTCTGGGACTATGACAATTTGATCCATGTAGCTTTGCAAATAGGAAAAGATTAATAAAAATAAATGTGAGCCCACTACAAGCAGAGTCAGCAGTTTATAATGGGGAATTATGAAATGACAGAAAAGTCAAGCAAACATTTTGTGTCAGTCTTTAGGAATGAAAATACTAAAAACTGCTCAGGAATACTGATGGAACTAGGATGTATCTAGTAGCTATGAATGAGATACCACAATCACAGAATTGTTAGGGTACAGAAGGAGACTAATTCAGCCCCTTCATGCCTACAACAGCTCTTCAAAAGACCATTATCCAGTGCCAATCTCTTGCTTTTCCTCCATATCCTTGCAACCTATATTGATCCAAAATCATCCAATGCCCCTTTGAATGCCTCAAGATATTAATAACACTAAAAAGAAAATAGCAATAGAGAAATTAATGGAACGTATTTAAATAAATTCTTTAGACTCAATCTTTAAGGGGCGCTTTTCTCTTTCTAGTTATCCTTTTGTCATTAATGTATTCGTAGAATCCCTTTGGATTCTCCTGAACCTCATTTGCCAAGGAAAAACATTAGAACATGTAATTAAGGATATGATAACATGAAATTTAGTTAAGGATGATATGATTGGGCAGAGACAATGTGAATTTATGAAAAGAAAATCATGTTTGACAAACATGCTGGAGCTTTATAAGACCATAAGACCATAAGACATAGGAGTGGAAGTAAGGCCATTCGGCCCAGCAAATCCACTCTGCCATTCAATCATGGCTGATGGGCATTTCAACTCCACTTACCCGCATTCTCCCCGTAGCCCTTAATTCCTCAAGACAACAAGAATCTATCAATCTCTGCCTTGAAGACATTTAGCGTCCCGGCCTCCACTGCACTCTGTGGCAATGAATTCCACAGGTCCACTACTCTCTGGCTGAAGAAATGTCTCCGCATTTCTGTTCTGAATTTACCCCCTCTAATTCTAAGGCTGTATCCACGGGTCCAAGTCTCCTCACCTAACGGAAACAATTTCCTAGCGTCCACCCTTTCCAAGCCATGTATTATCTTGTACGTCTCTATTAAGTCTCCCCTTAATCTTCTAAACTCCAATGAATACAATCCCAGGATCCTCAGCCGTTCCTCATATGCTAGACCAACCATTCCAGGGATCATCCGTGTGAATCTACGCTGAACACGTTCCAGTGCCAGTATGTCCTTCCTGAGGTGTGGGGACCAAAACTGGACACTGTACTCCAAATGGGACCTAACCAGAGCTTTATAAAGTCTCAGTAGCACAATGGTCCTTTTATATTCCAACCTTCTTGAGATAAGTGACAACATCGCATTCGCGTTCTTAATCACGGACTCAACCTGCATGTTGACCTTTAGAGAATCCTCGACTAGCACTCCCAGATCCCTTTGTACTTTGGCTTTACGAATTTTCTCACTGTTTAGAAAGTAGTCTGTGCTTTTATTCTTTTTGCCAAAGTGCAAGACCTCGCATTTGTTCACGTTGAATTCCATCAGCCATTTCCTGGACCTCTCTCCCAAACTGTCTAGACCCTTCTGTAGCCTCCCCACTTCCTCAGTACTACCTGCCTGTCCACCTAACTTCGTAGCATCTGCAAACTTCGCTAGAAAGTGACGATGTTATGGGCAGTACAGATAAGAGGAGACTGGCACATGCAGTATATTTCAATTTTCAGAAGGCTATTGATTAGGTCTCACACAAGAGGTTAGCAACAAAATTAGAGCATGTGGGATTCAGGAGAATATACTGGAATAGTTGAAGAACTGGTTAATGAATAGAAAACAGAGAGTTGAAACAAATGTATCACTTTCAGGTTGGCAAGTTATGAGTAGTGGGGTAAGACAATCAATGATTTGACTGTGGGATTAACTGAAATGTTTCCAGGATTGTAGATGACACAACAAGTAGTAGAAGTGGGAGCTGTCCTGAGGCTGAAATGATACTGTCTGCGGATTGGAGAGGATACGGGAATGGGCAAAAAATTAGCAGATAGAACCCAATGTGGAAAAATGACAGGTTATTCGTATTGGTTGGGAATGCAGTATTTTTTAAATGGAAAAAAGCTGGGGAGTGTTGAACCTCAAAGGGAATTATGTACTCTTGTTCATGAGTCATTTAGCATGAACATACAGGAACGTCGGGCAATTCAGGAGGCAAATGGTATTTTGTCTTTTGTTACAAGATGATGTGAGTTTAGGAGTAAAGTTATCTTACTGCAATTATGTAAAGCCTTGTTGAAACCACATTTGGAGTACTGTGTGAGGTTTGATCTTCTTCCCGAAGAAAATATATCCTTGCCATAGAGGGGTACAATGAAGATTCAACACACTGATCCTTAGGATGGAGGACTTGCCATATGAGGGAAGGTTAAATAGTCTGAGTCAAAATTCTTTGGAGTTTAGAAGAATGAGAGGTGAACTCATTCAAACAGATCAAGCGTTTACAGGGCTCGATAGGGTAAGATATTTCTCTGAGTTGGGCAGTCTAGAACCAACGAGCACAGTCTCAGAATAAGAAGTAAGTCATTTAAAACTGAGATGAAGAGGAATTCCTGCACTCAAAGAATGGTGAATCTGTGGAATTGTCTGTCCCAGAGGACTTTAGAGGGTCAATTTCTGAATATGTTGAAAAATGAGCTTGATATCTTCCTCAGATTAAACACATCAAAGGATCTGGTGATAGTGCAGGAAAATATTTTTCAAGCAGAAGCTAATTCATAGACTCACTGAATGGCAGGGCGGGCTTGAATGGCGACTGTAATAGGTGGACTGGACAGAGGACTCCTCACTTGTAACAACCATTTATTTCACGTGTTTGTAAAGGAAAAACTTTAACGCATGGGATTGAATTATAATTATAACGCCTACACTTCATCTGCTTCCCAAGTCTTTGTAGGTAATATCTGTTGCTACCTATAATTTTTGCGAGCTATGAACCTCAAGAGTGCAGATGTCTTTCATTGTTAGTTCCCATGTACTTTGCTTGTTTGCTTATTTCTGACTGCATAAGCTAAAGTTTGAACTGTTATTAATTTAGCCTGTTCAGTCATGTTACCAATTCCTGCTCCTATTCTTTATGTCCTTTTTCCAGCTTCTTTATCTGTAATAGGAGTTTTATTCAATGCTTTGAAACCATCTTCTCTCTCAATGCAAAGTTTACTCTATATGAATATCCTTCCATCAGTGTTTTACATGATGTGGTGATGCTTATGTTGTTCATCAATAACGTGAGAAACTGTGTGGCTGTTGTGATATTGAATAATCCATTTATTAAAGCAAACTATTATGTACAAATGTTACATTCATAGACATAAATGTCTGGGCCAACATTAAATGTGTAGAGTACAAACAGCAACATGCTTCCAGTTGAGAGTCATGCTTTAAATGATCACAGGCAAGATGGAGTATGAGATATTTATATCCACCGGTCAAATGCTAAGATACAGTGAGGATATAATGAGTCTACCTCTTAACGGTATACAGACATACTGACCGTGAAACACAATACAATGTAACTAATCATATACAGGAAACAATCATAGACTCAGAGAGTCATAGAGATGTACAGCATGGAAACAGACCCTTCAGTCCAACTCGTCCATGCTGACCGAAATTTCGATGTCCAAAATTAATCAGTCTCATTTGCCAACACTTGGCCCAAATCCTTCGAAACACTTCCTATTCATATACTCATCTCACTGCTTTTTAAATGTTGGAATTATACCAGTCTCCACCATCTGCTCTGGCAACTCATTTCAAACACTCACCACCCTCTGCATGAAAAAGTTGCCACTGAGATCCTTTTTAAATCTTTCCCCTCTCACCCTAATCCTATACCCTCTAGTTCTGGACTGCCCCACCCCAGGGAAAAGACCTTGTCTATTTACCATATCCATTCCCCTCATGATTATATAATCAAACATCAAAATATTGAACAACAGAATACCACCCATAGTCTCGTGATTCACAGCTGTGAACTGGATTTAAAATGAAAGAAGAGAGATGCCGTTTTTCCCACATATTATAGACAGAGGCTAATGATTGAACACATTCTTTCACATGATCTTCTGCCTCCATTGCCTCACCTTCACACACCCACCATTGCTTGTCTACTATGTCCATTTGAAAGTCACTTGCCAACATCAACAGATATCACCTATTTTACAATGTCAGTTGGCAAGCACTTCTCCTACATTATCCTCAACATCTGGAGATTCCATGACATTGCACAGGAAGCTGGCTATCTATGATATTGCATATTTGTGAACCCTGCACATTCCTTTCACATTGTAATTGTGCACAAAATCTTTGTCGCAGGCGTAAGGTTGTGGTCAGAATCCTATGGAGAGGCAGCTTCCCACATGTAGTATATACATGAGATACATGGATCAGTGCTCACAGCTCAGTGCAATCAGTAATGTTTCTCTGAAATGTGGGCGTGTTTGTCAGAAAGACAGGCAAGTTCACTTTAGTTTCAATGTGGGGCATTGACCGTTTGGTATTATTGTTGCGACAAATGAAATACTGTATTTCTGGCTTCAAATAGATTTGCTATCAGCAACTATGTTATCACAGAGAAGCAATAATACAACTATTATTGTCATCCAAAAGTGTGCAGGTTAGGTAGATTTGCCATGCTAAGTTGCCCATTGTGTCTGGGGATGTGCAGGCTAGGTGGATTAGCCATGGAAAATGCAGGGTTACAGGAATAGGGTGGTGGGGGTGGGTATGGGAGGGATGGTTTTCGGAGTTTCAGTACGGACTTGATGGGCCAAATGGCTTGCTTCCACACTGTAGGGATTCTATGATTCTGTTACTTGTCAAGTACATGAATTCATCACTGTGCATGCTACCTAGGGTGACCTCTGGCCGGAGAAGTCTCTCTCACACTGTAAGGATAAAATCAGGATATTTCTGCCATTTAAAATAATTTCAGCATTCCATGGAAAGTATGAATAATGTAAGAAATACATCTTAGAAGTAAGTGCACTCTAATGAATTGCTGTATTGCAGCCAGAGTAAAACATAGAGCACACATACCCAGAGTGGACACAAACTGAATATTTGAAAGTAGCAGACAATTATTTCTAGTAGTAGGTAAGTGTTAAACAGCAACTTGCGACACTGCCTCTTTGTTGGCAATATGCTGAACTGGGAATTGAATAGGATTTTATCAAAATGTGTTACAACAGATGTAAGATGACTGTTAGAAATTAGTACTAAAAGTTAATACAAGTATATTTTAACAGGAATGAACTTTGAACACCCCAAGGGTACACATCAGCAGAAATGATTGAAGAGAAGTCTTGTACAACCTTGTACAAGGCATTGGAAGCAGACCAGAGAATATTAACCTCTGATTCCTGCAGGCCAGATAAGAGAAAGACCTTGAAAGCAAGATTGCTCTATATTGTCCAACAATGAAATGTAGACAATGCCTGTGCATTTAATCGAGGAGTATGGAGTTTGATGGTTTCTTAGGTGTATTGGACAGAGGTAGGATCAGACAGAATGGGACACAGCCTCCTGTTAAGTGTCTGAAGTTAACCAGAATACCTGAGTCTTCCAGTGGCCTGTGTAAGAAATTAACCAAAACGCTACAACTTAACAGACTACAAAAAGACCTTGGACAATGTTTGCGAGTTGGAGCAGATTACTAACAGATGCTCGTGCTCCAGACGTGACTGTTAGGCCTGGAAATCCAGGGATGCTGCCTACGGTGAGCACAACACAAAATCTGAAATGCATAGAGTCATAGAGTCCTAGAGACGGACAGCATGGAAACAGACCCTTCGGTCCAAAAGGTCCATACCGACCAAATATCCCAACCCAATCTAGTCCCACCTGCCAGCAGCTCGCCCATATCCCTCAAAATCCTTCCTATTCATATACACATCCTTTTAAATGTTGCAATTGTATCAGCCTCCACCACTTCCTCTGGCAGCTCATTCCATACACATACCACCCTCTGCGTGAAAAAGTTGCCCCTTAGGTCTCTTTTATACCTTTCCCTCTCACCCTAAACCTATGCTCTCTAGTACTGGACTCCCCCACCCCAGGGAAAATACTTTGTCTATTTATCTTATCCTCATGATTTTATAAACCTCTATAAGGTCCCCCTCAGCCTCCGGCACTTCACAAAAAACAGCCCTAGCCTATCCAACCTCTCCCTATAGCTCAAATTCTCTGGCACCATCCTTGTAAATCTTTTCTGAACCTTTTCAACTTTCATAACATCTTTCCGATAGGAAGGAGAATTGCATGCAATATTCCAACAGTACTTTGCTGTTTCTGTTTATTAAAATGGATTGTCATAAAGTCTCAGGTTGCCCCTTCATGCTTTGTTGAAATGTACTTCTTTTATGATGCTAGATTCTGACTTGTCCTTGAGCCCAGGCTGTGGAGTTGTGAAGGCACTGTCTTATGATATTGATCTCCAAGGATGAATTCATATCTGCCGGAATTAATCTTCAACTTCTATTGCTGTATTTACTCTTCACAGACTTGCTGCAGTGAGGATGCCCTAATAATAAAGAACGGTGCTGACCATGCAGAGGTGGAAAATCCAATTGTGGTTCCATTCTTTATACTATTCAAAATGTTGTTAACTTTTTAGTTGTCAAGGTCTTGCCACTGAATGCAGCTTCAATAACTGTAAGTTGGGGCAAACATTCCCATCACCCTGGACTAAAACTGTCTGAATTTGAGACATAAGTTTGTGGATTTCATATTTGAACTCAGAGTCACTGAGCCCTCAGGCTGAGACAGAGTAGACAACATGCAAGCTTAGGGGCAGCTGGCTGCAACTGGAGTTTAGCTTGTATAGCTAAAGGAAGACCTCCACAAATGCCTCAGCTAAAAAAAAACAATGAATACCAGCCTGCAGAGTAAACAACCAAGACATTCTGCCTACAAAATTATGAAACTATTCAACTTTTAATCATTTGCTGGGATGCAGAGATACTGAACATTCCACACCATTGGTACAACATGCAAACCTGTTTGCCTTGAATGGGGAGGCCCTCACACTATCAGCTACACCTTAACCAACACCCATCTCAGAGGAATAATGGATATTCAAAACTATCAGGAACCCATTCACTTTAATTGGAGTACCATTCGCATCCCATCTAACATTCAGGTAGCTTATGCAGCCCTGAGAGGAAGTACAACAGCTCAGTGATCAAACCCAGATTTGGCAGGAGATAAGGGAAACCGACAGTCAATATAACTGGGGACCCCTGATCTCTGGTGTTGTTCACAAGATGCCCAGCCAGCATCAAGAGAATCGACCACAACTAGTTACAGACTCAGGACAAGAAGGACAGCGAGCAATCTTCTCTTCCATGGACCTCCACATAATGACGAGAAGTGACTGGAGAGCTGAGAGACTGACGAGGGGAAGTGCCAGTGACAATCACCACAGTCCAAGTCAACAGAAGCCACTTCGGAGATCAACATAAGGTAATTGAGACCCTCTGTCCCAGCTCAGTAAGATAGGTTAGGAGGGGTGGGCTTAGAGGCTGACGGTGCAGGGCAATCCCCAGGAAAGGGAAACAAGATAGGTCCCCAGAATTCGCATTTATTCTCTCTCTCTTTTCCCCTGTCATCCAGTAATTAACAGCTCTCTGTAATCCAAACCCCATTGTGCCAAGTTGGGGCTGCAAGGGTTAATTGGGTGTTAGTAGCTGTCAGACAAGTCTCATTTCATTTTGTGAGAGGTGCTTGTAAATGTTGTTTCTGCAAATATCACAAGGCTGAATCATGAGGGGGCGTATGTTAAGCTAGATATGCTTGCACAAACAGTTACAAGTAGCTGCATCTTGCTTCTGCAGAAATCGCAAGGCAGAATCATGAGGGTGTATACCAAAAAAATAACTAACCGAAAAGGGAGGTGGTTGACTGGTAGAAACAGATGTATTGACATGCCTATTGCAATTGTCATGCACACAGGGAGTTAGTATGAAGAAGATAATCAAATAAGACCCAGTGTTACGTCAGCAAATGTAATAAGACCCAGCTATCAAGGGGTGGGGGGGGGTTGCATGCTAACAACAGGCCACAGACAGATGTGGTAAGCCGATTAGATTAGCAGCTGCACAGAGCAATACAACTGTCACATATGAAGTAAAAGGGGAGTACCAAGAGACTCAACTGAACTGTATAAATTGTAATGTAACCTCCTGATCGGGATGCCTACTTTGTGCTCACCCGGGCTTGCAAGAATGTATGAATAAAGACTGCTTCAGAATTTGATTCGGACTGAAATTATTGAACAGTGTGACCTTCGTTTCTCACACTTGATGCAGAGTATTGTTTATTTCTCAATATTCACTCTCTTTCAGGAATTATATATATTCTCAATTTTGTTTAATTTTAATAAAATCAGTTTTCTTTGCCTTTGAAGCACCTGCCTCCTGTGCTTTTCACCACATCACATCTCATGACATAAGCCCAGTGTCAGAACCAGGGAGATTTTGGACAATAAACTGACCAGCACTCCCTACAATAAAAAAAACACTGATTCTGACATCCTTACTTGTGTCTTTTTATCACCCAGAGTTGAATACTTTAGTGATCTCCTGCTAGCTAGCCTCCAGTTTTTCACTCTCTCGAGACATCAACTCATTTAAAACTTCCTCCCTGATACACTAACCCATACAATATTCTGATCATGTCTGTCTTTGGTGATCTGATTCACTTCCTAGTAACTGTGTATTCAATTTCAAATTCAAATCTCTAGATGTCTTCATGATTTTGTACTTTTTAGAATTCATTGATGGGGTGTGAATGTCACTGATTAGTTCAATATTTATCGCCACCCGAATTACTTTGGTGAAGGATGTGCTGGGCTGCCTTCTTTTACTGCTGTAGTGTTTGCAGTGTAAGTAACTCATGATGCAGTTAGGGAGTGCCAGGATTTTAATTTACAGGCAGTGAAAGAACAGTAATATATTTCAATGACAAGATTGCATGTGCATTGGAAACACTTTGCATGTGATAGTGCTCCTATGCATCTACTGCCCTTGGCCTTCCAGGTGGTAGTATTTGCAAGGTTAAAGCAGCCTGCATGAGTTGCTGCATTATATCTTGTCAATAGTGCACATTGTGCATTGATGGTGAAGGAATTAAATTTCGAAGGTGGCAAATGTGGTATCAGTAAAACGATTTGCCCTGTCCTGTATGGTGTCAAACTTCTTGAGTGTTGTTGAAGTGACACTCATTCAGGCAGGTCAAGGGTAATCTATCACACTCCTTACTTGTGCTTTGTAGATGATGGACAGATACTGGGGATACAGGAGGTGAGTTACTCACTTCAGAATTCCTAACCTCTGAGCTGATGTGTAGTTAGTGTATTTATATAGCTGACCCTGTTCATTTCTTGGTCAATGGTAACCATTAAGATGTTGATAGAAGGAGTTTTCAGCAGCGGTAATGCCATTGAATGTCAAAGGGCTATGGTGAAATTGTATCTTTGTGGAGATGCTTATCATCTGGCATCTGTGTAGTGCAAATGTTACTTGCCATTTTTAAACAAAGCTTGGATATTGTCTAGTTTTGCTGCATTGAGACATATCCTGCTTCAGTATCTGAGGAGTCACAAATGGTGTTGAAAATTATGCAATCATCAGAAAATCTCCCCACCTCTGACCTTTGATAAAGGGAAGATCATTGGTGAAACAGCTGAAGATGTTGGGCTCAGACATAACCCTAATAAAATATTGCAAAGATATCCTAAAGCTGAGATGATTGACCTCCAACAATAATAACCATCTTGCTTTATGCTTGGTATGAATCCAGCAGTGTAGAGATTCCCCCCATTTCCATTTACTCCAGTTTTGCAAGGGCTTGTTGATACCACACTACTAAATGCTGCGTTGATGACAAGGCCAGTCATTCTCAACTCACCTTCGGTGTTCAGCTCTTTTGTCCATGCTTGGCTGTAATGAGATTAGGAGCTGAGTGGTCCTGGCAGAACCCAAACAGAGCATTAATATTGTTCAAGTACTGCTTGATAGCCCTGCTGATGACACTTTCCATCACTTTGTTGATGGTTAAGAGTAGACTAATGAGGTGATCATTGATTATGCTGAATTGTGGTGTTATCTCAAATGGTTTATTTTTGTACTTCACAGTATTTGTCACCTCCACCAGTTTGTAGTGCTGGGTAAAAGTTGTTTGTGATTGTTTCTTGCCATGAATCCTCCTTTGTCTTGCGTCTATCTATAGATTAGTGGGAGAGGATATACTACAGTGAAACATCTATAGAAGAGTTTTGTCCTGTAACTTCTGATACTTCAGCTAAGCTAATTGGCCTGATGGACTCCAAAACCTGCTCCTGTATTCAGGCCTAAATCAATTAAAAGTCCATTGACATGACCGGAGTCTGCATCTTCTGGCTTGCCTGAATTAGCGACTTCCTTTGAAGCTGATACTGTTTTTAGCACAAGGTGTTTGCCTTGTCCTCTGTGTGTAGGCTTGGCATGCAAATCTTTAGAGTGTCGATACCTCATAGATTGAATAGAAGCCATTTTCCACTTGAGGTTGTGATGGTTTACTCTCTATGAGTCTTTTTGGTTTCTGCTTCCAGTGTGATTTGAGCAGCTTCCTCCAGTGCTAAATGAACCTTTGACTATAAGAAAGCTGACAAAGCTACATTAAGAGTAACAACAATAATTCAATTTCTTAGGGATTCTGATTTAAAGACTCAACATTTGCAATTTCCCATTAATATGGTAAGATTACAAATGGAGGTTATTAAAGGGCTTGCATGGAAGGTGAGGGCTTCTGATACAATCACACTCATTTATGAATTTTATTGATTCATAAATAAAGATTTCACAAGGCTTCAGGGAATCTTTAAAAGTATTTGTACTCTCTTTGATATCTGTCAATAACATCAGTTACAACCAGACCCACTGACTTTCATGATATATTAACTTGCTCAACTTCAGTCTTTGAGATAATACTGTTTGGGATAATACTGTTTCCTCTTGTCTCAAGTCCAATTTGATGTTCTTATTATCATTTTCTGACCTTGAATCTGCTAAGAGGTATTACATTGCTTTCAAAAGCAGTTATTTTCAATGAGTTAATTAATGTCACTGTAAATATATTTTAAATTTGTATCATTTCAATATTGATTTAAATCTGTTGACCACTGGAACTTCTATCCCTGTATTCCCCAATGCAGATTTAAATCAAATGACAACAGGGCTCTTTGGATTCTGTATCACAATAATCTTGTAATATTTATTTTATTTGCAAGCATTTTTAACTCTATACTTCTGTAATCTGTTTTGAATTGTTTGATTAAGCTTCAATTTGCATTACTGACTGCTCTCCAGTAATTTTCTCTTTTTATATTTACTTAAAATATGTTTCTTTATAATAACATATCGCTGAATTGCTTACTGTGTTTCTCTCCATTTCAGAGCTTTCATATCTTTTCAACTATAGTTGAAACAGAGTAGTAGTTGTTGAAGGGAGTTACTCGAAATGGAGAAAGGTGACCAGTGATGTTCCACAGGGAGCAGTGCTGGGGCCACTGTTATTTGTAACATATATAAATGATCTAGAAGAGGGCATTTTTGGTCTGATCAGTAAGTTTGCAGAGTCATAGAGATGTACGGCATGGAAACAGACCCTTCAGTCCAACCCGTCCATGCCGACCAGACATCCCAACCCAATCTAGTCCCACCTGCCAGCACCCGGTCCATATCCCTCCAAACCCTTCCTATTCATATACCCATCCAGATGCCTTTCAAATGTTGCAATTGTACCAGCCTTCACCACATCCTCTGGCAGCTCATTCCATACCCTCTGTGTGAAAGAGTTGCCCCTTTGGTCTCTTTTATATCTTTCCCCTCTCACCCTAAACCTATGCCCTCTAGTTCTGGACTCCCCGACCCCAGGGAAAAGACTTTGTCTATGTACCTATCCATGCCCCTCATGATTTTATAAAATTCTATAAGGTCACCCCTCAGCCTCCAATGCTGCAGGGAAAACAGCCCCAGCCTGTTCAGCCTCTCCCCATAGCTCAAATCCTCCAACTGTGGCAACATTCTTGTAAATCTTTTCTGAACCTTTCAAGTTTCACAACATCTTTCCGATAGGAAGGAGACCAGAATTGCACGCAATATCCCAACAGTAGCCTAACTAATGTCCTGTACAGCTGCAACATGACCTCTGAATTCCTGTACTCAATATTCTGACCAATAAAAGAAAGCATACCAAACACCTTCTTCACTATCCTATCTATCTGCAACACCACTTTCAAGGAGCTATGAATCTGCACTCCAAGGTCTCTTTGTTCAACAATGCTCCCTAGGGCCCTACCATTAAGTGCATAAGTCCCACTAAGATTTGCTTTCCTAAAATGCAGCACCTCACATTTATCTGAATTAAACTCCATCTGCCATTTCTCAGCCCATTGGCCCATCTGGTCAAGATCCTATTGTAATCTGAGGTAACCCTTTTCGCTGTCCACTACACCTCCAATTTTAGTGTCATCTACAATCTTACTAACTGTATCTCTTATGCTTGCATTCAAATCATTTATGTAAATGACAAAATGTAATGAACCCAGCATCCATCCTTGTGGCACTCCACTGGTCACTGGTCTCCAGTCTGAAAAAAACCCTCCACCACCACCCTCTGTCTTCTATCTTTGAGCTAGTTCTGTATCCAAATGGTTAGTTCTCTCTGTATTCCATGAGATCTAACCTTGCTAAGATTGGTGGAGTAGCAGAAAGTATAGGGGACTGTCAAAGAATACAGGAGAATATAGATAGACTGGAGCGTTAGGCAGAGGAGTGGCAGATGGAGTTCAATCCAGGAAAATGTGAGATGATGCATTTGGAACTCTAATTCTTGAGCGATCTGTACTGTTAAAGGAAGAGCCTTGGGAAAGGTTGATGAGCAGAGAGATCTTGGAGTTCAGGTCCATTGTACCCTGAAGGTGGCTGCACAAGTGTATAGAGTGGTCAAGAAGGCATATAGTATGCTTGCCTTCATTGGACAGGGTATTGAGTATAAGAGCTGGCAGGTCATGTTAAAATTTTACAAGACTTTGGTTCGGCCGCATTTAGAATACTGTGTACAGTTCTGGTCGCCACATTACCAAAAGGATGTGGACGCTTTAGAGAGGGTGCAGAGAAGGTATATTAAGATGTTGCCTGGTATGGAAGGTGATAGCTATGAAGAGAGGTTGAGTAGGTTCAGATTGTTTTCATTAGATAAAAGGAAATTGAGGGGAGACCTGAGGTCTACAAAATCATGAAAGGTATAGACAGGGTAGATAAAGATAAGCTTTTTCCCAGGGTGAAGGAATCAATAGCGAGAGGTCACACATTCAAGGTGAGAGGTGATAAGTTTAAGGGGGATATATGCGGCAAGTACTTTACACAGAGGGTAGTAGGTCCTGGAACATGTTGCCAGCAGACGTAATAGAGTCAGACACGATAGATTCATTTAAGGTGCGTCTGGACAGATGCATGAGTAGGTGGGGAGCAGAGAGATACAGATGCTTAGGAATTGGGTGATAGGTTTAGACATTGGATTTGGATCGGCTCAGGCAAGGAGGGCCAAAGAGCCTGTTCCTGGGCTGTAAAGTTTCTTTGTTCTTTGTTCTAAAATGTTGGCCATCCACTTTTTCGAGGGTTTCCCTACTTCTGAGGCAAATGTTTCCTATTTCTGCATGTTTTCTCACCTTTCACACTTGAAAACACTAAACACTATATAGATACAAAATTTTAAATGAAGTTTTCTGGCTGCAGTTTTTTTACAAATCTCTTAATTTTTTATCCTTTCCTGGATTTCTTTAAATTTACATTCTGAATCCTTCCCAATTCTATAATCCTAGTCAAAATTCCTTTTCTTGCCCTTTCACTTTTCCTTGAGTTTAAGGTCATGCAGCCTAATGTCAATGAAGGCAATGGTCATTGTGAGAGCTAAGAATTCTCTTTTAAACTCCCTTGTTTCCCTGAATGGTCAATGTTTCCTTTTCAGAAAGTTATTTCCTTTTTCCTTAGAGATCTCTAACTTTATTTGCTGGACACTTTAAGTTGTTCTTACACTGTCTCCTCAATTAGGCATTTGTATTTTTAAAGTGGTTTGTCTTTCATTTCTCACACTCTTGATCCAGTACTATTTACCAGGTTCTGAATGAAATTCTTTCTCTCATGTGTGAAGCTTGCCTCGTTGCTTCCACAGCCACTGCTATCCCTATCTATTTCTCCGTCAGTTACCACATTTTAGCTGCTGAAAGCCCCTTTGTATTTTTGAAATGGTTATGTGCTGAACATGATAAGCTCAAATGGTTTTAACTTAATTTTCTTTTCTTTTTGGGCTCCCGCGTTTCTCCCCTTGCAGTGGGATCAGATCTAGACAGCCATAGCCATGTGATATTTTCCCAGATGACCACACCTGGGACTTTGTGATATTCTCCATCTTTGGTAGGTGATACTGGGTTAGCATTGTTTGAAGTCTCCTTTATCTTGGAGCTATGTGGAGATGATTGGTATAGAATATAGCATCTACAGAAGAGGCACTGTTTTTCGATAACAAGAAGGTTAATTGATGACAGCAATAAATGCAACGCCATTTGGTCAGGTGTAATTATGAAGTCCTTACACAACTGGTACACATCGTATTCTTCCTCTGAAAGCTAGAGTAGAATTTCCTGTCTCCCCCATAAATGGCTGTGTCATATCAGTAAAAAGGTGGCACCACTGTATTCTGAAAATTAACCCCTTCAGAATCAGCCCTGTTGTTGTGGACTGGATACGCCTGGTGGCTCTACCTGAACAGTTTGGGTAGGATGAAGCTAGTTTTGAAGCACAGGTCTTCAGTAGTCCAGTGGGAATATTGTTAAGAGTCATGGCCATTGTCTTTAGCCATTTCTTGCTCTGATGTTGCAGTGAATCCAATTGGCTAAGGCAAGGATCAGTCATGCTGCAGTCCTCCAGAGGAGGACCAGGTGGATCAGCCTTTATATCAATGTTCTGGGCTCCCTCATCACAATGATGGGAATATTTGTGCTCCTCCACAAGTGAGTAATTTTGTTGTCTGTATGTAGCAGGACAGCAGAGTTTCAATCTGGTCTGTTGTTTGTTGGCCTTGGACAGTAATATTGTCTGTCATATCGATTATCATGACTCACTGGGGTACTGTGCTGCATTTCAAGCCCACCATTCCGCAAGTCATCAGGAATGTGAAAATTTGATTAAGTCCCACAGTTCCCTAAATTTATCTCATTATCTAATTTAGGTTAAAAGAATGTGCACACCAGGTTTTGATTTCCATTAACAAGAAAATAATTGTTTATTGCAATTAAACTGTTTTTAATTAATGGTAACAAGCAGTCAAGTCGAATCATTAACTTATAACCACATAATTTAAACTTTAAATTTCCATTCACACAGACAGAAAAAAGATGCACAGGCCATGAATACTATAAGTGGACAAAAGGAAAGATCAGGGAAATACAGTTCGACAACATCAGTTTGGACTACAGACATCTACCAGTTTCTTTCAATTCCTTCCAACATTTTGCTAATGGCATGAAGTTTTGGATTTACTAATTTTCAGTCTTTCATTCACTGGTTGAAGATTGGCCTCTTAAGTGACTCTGAAGTTGGTTTCTCCCCTTTCCTTGTGACAGGAAATTTGTAGAGAGAGCAGCTCAAAGAAGAAGGTAATAAAGAACAGCAAGCTGCTACAGATTTTCTTCTACTTTTGTACACAGAAGGAAGAGCGAGCGAGCGAGAGAGAGAGAGAGAGAGAGAAGAAAGAGAAATGCAAGTTAGACATTTCTGCTATAATGTTCACATATAAGACAATAGTTCACATATAAGACATTTCTGCTATAATGTTCACATATAAGACAATAGTTAAAACTTCTTGAATGGTTCAAGAAGTTTTAACTGTGATATGCATTTTAAAACCCACAACAATTACTAGCAATTGAAAAGCCAATGAAAAGACTGTCTTTGGGTAGAATTGCCCTGAACACATGCAGGTAGTGCTGACTTGTTTGGAATTCTCCTTCACTTTCCAAAAATGCAACATTGTATATATAATATACTCTAGTAACCTGTTTTTTAAAACTGAAAACATCTTTGTGTGCAGCTTTAAAGCAGTATCTTTTCCCATTTTTGGTCCATAGTCCAAAAGAATTGATCTTTACACAACTAACTGCTAACTAAAAATAAATGATATCTTGTTAACTAGATGAGATCCTTCTTAGTTATAGAGTCATAGAGATGTACAGCATGGAAACAGACCCTTCGGTTCAACCTGTCTATGCAGACCAGATATCCCAACCCCAAGGTAGTTCAGCAGTAGTTTTCCTCCACCAGACTAGACCAAGCAGGGCCTGTAGTTTCCTATACATGAAGGGGTCAGCAATCTTCATGACGAACAGTCCATATGGTGTAGTGGGCTGGCATTCCGAGACAAGAGCAGCCAGAATCCACTTCTACCTGTGTATGCCAAATGTTGTTAGAAATGAGTGTAATCTGGCTTCTGCCTGATAACAATGCAAAAGAAACACATAGGAGAAGATCAGCAAACTGAATGCGGTGGATTGTAGAAGCAATTAAATCTCGCTTGGGATTTAAAAGTTAAAGTTTAGTTCCACTTGTTTTGCCGGTAAGTGGAATTGTTCCTTCAACAAATGACACCTAGATTCAATATACTTTGCAATCAATTTTAGCAAAGGTAGTCATGCATTATTTGGAAATGATTCATGATAAACTGACAATTGAACGGGTTAGTGTTGACATTTGCAAGTTTGGAAAGTTTCCAGGGTTTTTGCAATGCTTTGTCCAATGCCGGGTGCATTTGTATGATCCAAGCAAAATATTTTTACAATGCACAATCATTAACTGTCCATCTGGGCTCCATGCAAATCACCCCAGCCAGATGTTCCACGTGCAGGACCATTTATCTTGCATTTTCAGATTTGTTTTCCTTCTAGTTTATCAAATCTGTTTTAAATGATTAATGCATCTATTGTCTGCTACCCAGTGATTCATAATGGTAGCCTAAAGCCTTGGAGCTTTAAGTAGGATCAGTTAATTATAGTCATATTGATATTAAAATTGCTGAACTGTGGCAATAAAGCATATCATAAATAATAATTTTACGTAATGCCTATAAGGAAAAAAATACCTTGAGATGCTTCACAGAAGTGCATGCATAAACGAATGGACTCCACACCAGAGAAAGAGATACAAGGAATGGTGGCTAAGAGTTTGAATTGGTGGGTTTTAAGGGAAGTCTGAAAAGAGGAAGCTAAGGCCACCATGGTGAACTACAAAGGTTTAAGTTGAGAAGTTACTGCTTCTCAAACTTATCCCATGCATGACCCTGAGTAAGGAGGAGTTTGGGTGGGCAGGTGGGGGGGATGCGGGTAGAGACCTGTGGAAGTGGGTGGGGAGGGGTAATATGCTGTTGGGGGGGGGGGGGGGAGGAGAGAAAGAGAGACCTGTGAGAGTAGTGGAGAGGGGAAGAACCTCGAGCAGCCATGGCTGTCTCTGAGGTGGAAACCATAGAATTTCACTCCTTGACCCCACCTGTGATTCTAAATACCTTCCCTTCCACCAACAACCCATTTTGTACAGCTTGGATTGAAGTAGCTAAAGCTGTAAGTGGTGAAATTAAGGCAAATGCATGACAGGGGACAGTGGGCCTGGGGGACACACAAAGACAAAGGAGCTAAGGTTGTGGTGGGTGGGGCAGAAAGGGATTTAGATAGTGAGATCACTGTCAATGTACAGTCACTTACTCCAATACAACCTTTACAATAGCAAATCAATTCACTCCAATATTCAACAAAAACAAAATTGTATATGTGCATGAGGTTATGTACAATTTTGACTTTTCATTCTAAAAAGAAGAACTTGAGTGATGAATATTTGGAGATGAACAAGACAAGAATGGAAATTAAATTCAAATTATTATTTTACATTAAGTCATGAGAGTGAGATAGGGTTCATGAGTTAAAAGTAGTGAAGAAATAATTTTAGGGCTGATTAGGACACTCTTTTCTCTCACCATTGTGAGCAGAATTGATACTTGTTGGACTGAAAAGGCACTGACAGTATGGATATACAATTGAGAAGCAAAGAGTTAAATATGGGCAGAATAGTCCCTACCTTGGTGTGGTATGAGTAATGGTGAGAAAAGTATGAAAGTACAATGAAAGCAAAAGAAAATCAAATTCTTGTCATTGAGAAGCACTTTCCATTTTTGACTCCAAGCCTTTAATAACGACTTCAGAATCTCGTCATTGAGTGGTGACAGCTCTATTTGCATACATTAGCATCTCATTAAAGACCCAATCTGTCCTAGTTAACATCACACTTCTAATTGCACTCTCCTCAACTGAGAAACTAGATGCTGCAAATTAATGACGAGTAAATTAGATTGGGGACCTTGTGGCTGTAACTAGCTGACTGCTTGTCTTGGTAGGCATCTAACTGATTCCTCAGCATAACATCCCTACATGCTCTTTGGCTACTATCTTCCTCAGCTCATCATCTGCACTGACTAACCATCAGTCTCACCACATGATCACGCCAGCGGTTGGACTGACTGAACCAACACTTCAACCCTTCAACAGTCTATTTTGAAGCTTAAAGGCCCCCCTGACTTGTGTGCTTCTGCCAAGTTGCTTTGCACTCAGGGACAGACCTGTACATCATGCAACTACACATCATGCTTTTGTGCTGATATCAATACCTAGCATTGAATAGTGGGGGCTGGTTAGCTTGGAGGGTTGATTTGCAATGCAGAGTGCTGCCAAAAGGGTGGGTTCAATATCTGCTCTGGCTGAGATTACCAGGAAGGATTTTCCTTCCCCACCTTTCTCCTTGCCTGAGATATGGTGACCCTCAGGTTATACCACCACCAGTTATCTCTCTCTCTCTCTCTAATAAGACAGCAGCTCTATGGTCCCATCGAACTCTGGTAATTTTACCTTTTTATGACTCTTAGCTTGCTTTCTTAGTACTAACTCACTGAACAACTTATTTGGAGGCGATTGCCTCTCCCTACTTCACATTGTTTCCTTAGAACACGCTGAGTTACCTCAGCAATGACTGACAACTCTTGTGAGACTCACAATGCTGTCCTGATGCATTAGGTCATTAGTACTCAGTTACAGGCGACCAGCCTCTATGGTTTGCATTGCTTTTTAACACAGATGGAGAGGCAGGTAGATTATCTATTAGTCAGATATGGAGTGGCATGTCATTGTGGAGCCTCATACAATATCAATGTCAGACTTGTACTGTGTGCCTGCAGTTTAGTCCAACAGGTTTATTTGGAAGTACAAGTTTTCAGAACACTGCTCCTTCATCAGGTAACTAATGGAGCTGGATCATAGGACACAGAATTTGTCATAAAAGATCAAAGTGTCATACAACTGATGCAATGTATTGAACACACCTAGATTGCTGTTAAGCCTTTGATCACTTAGAATGGGGATACAGGTTACGATTGATTAATATGTAAATCCCAGACCTTCTTTCAAGTCACAATCCCAAGATAACTAGGTTTTCCTGAAAAATTTGACACCTCAGATCAGACAATGCATTAAATGTGTGAAGTTAGAATCTGCCTGTATCCCAGCCTTGAGTCAGACTGGTTCTATTTCCAAAGTAGGAATTTATAAATTATGACATGGACTGACTGCCGACAGATTGTGTGATTTTTTAACAAAGTAGAGTGTATCTGCAGTAGACTTATATAAGTGTCTGTGTTTGAGAGAGAGAGAGTATTTATGTGTGTTTGGGAGAGAGGGAGTGAGAGAGAGAATGTGTGTGTTTGTGTGTGTGTGTGTACGTGTGTGTGTGTGTACGTGTGTGTGTGTGTTCGTGTGCATGTGCGTATGTGCATGCTTGATAGTGTGTGTATGAGTGTGATGGAGTACATGCCTGTGAGAGAGTGTGAGTGTGCGTGTGTGTCTTGAGATAGAGCATGTGTATGAGAGGGAGTCTGTGTGAGTATGTGAGTGTGTGAGTGCGTAAGAGTGTTTGTGAGTGTGTGTGAGAGTATATAGTGCAGGAGGTTCACCTGTAGTATGACATGAACCCATGATCCCGGTTGAGGCCATCCTCATGGTATTGAAATTGGCTATCAGCCACTCAGCGTTGTCGCGTATCCTGATGTTCACCCGGGAGAACGGTCACCCAAAGATCCGAGGCTGAATGTTCTTGACCGTGAAGTGTTCACCAACTGGGAGGGAACATCCCATCTGGCAATTGTTGTGTGGTGTCTATTTATCCATTGTCGTAGCCTCTGCTCGGTCTCAACAACGTACCATGCCTCAGGGCATCCTTGTCTACTGTGTGTCAGATAGACAACGTTGGCTGAGTCGCATGAGTACTTGCTGTGTATATACTTAGTGATGTCCCACATGTAATGTGTCGACACTCTGACATGTCTTGCAGTGGTTGCCAGGACAGGGTTGTATGGTGTTGTGGTTGATGCTGAACTGAAGGCTGGGCAGTTTGCTGTGAACAATGATCTGTTTAAGGTTTGGCGGTTGTTTAAAGGCGAGAAGAGGAGGTGTAGGAATGGTCTTGGTGAGGTGCTCATCCTCATCGATAATGCGTTGTAGGTTGCATAGAACATTGCATAGTTTCTCCATTCCTGGGAACTTAACAACAATTTAGGTTTGTTCAATACATCATGTCGGTTGTCTGACACTTTGATCTTTTAATATAAATTCTGTGTCCTATGATCCTGCCCCACTAGCTACCTGATGAAGGAGCAGCCCTCCGATAGCTGATACTTCCAAATAAAACTGTTGGACTATAACCTGGTGTTGTGTGACTCTTAACTTTCTCCACCCAGTCCAATACTGGCACCTCCATAACACTACATCAATGAAAGATTATGAGGAGTCAACAGACTTGTACAACAGCAGTGGCTGTTTATGAAGAAACAACTCCCAGATATTACATCACATTATGAATGAGAGGAAACTGAAGCTCTGTAAGGGGGCATTGAAGGAAGTCACAGTAACTCCTGTCTCTTGATGGTAAGGGTGTAATGACAAAAAAGACATAGAACTTCCAAACTCAATGACTCAGGGATAAAATGGCTACATTAATGGTTATTTGAAAGGAATTGACTGAAATGCAGAGGCAGGAAGGTTATAAAGGCAACAGGGATAGCAATTTGAAAGAGAATATGAAGGATGTGGGGAAACCTTTGGGTCACAGGCAGAGCCTGCAACTCACTCACACTGAAACAATATTAAAAATCACACAACACCAGGTTATAGTCCAACAGGTTTAATTGGAAGCACTAGCTTTTGGAATGTTGCTCCTTCATCAGGTGGTTGTGGAGTTGTGAAGGAGCGGCGCTCCGAAAGCTAGTGCTTCCAATGAAACCTGTTGGACTTTAACCTGGTGTTTTGTGATTTGTAACTTTGCACACTCCACTCCAACACTGGCATCTCCAAATCAAGAAAAAATGTTGGAACCTAGCTATAAAAACATGAAGTGCTGGAGAAACTCAGTGGGTCTGGCAGCATCTAGGGAACTTCTTTGGAACTAAAGATGCAGAACATCCTGTTTTTATTGCTGATCTCCAGCACTTGCATTTTTTTTGCTTTTATTGGAATCTTGCCATTTTGGATTGAAAGTCAATTGCATGATAACTGAACAACATGGCTATCACCGAGTGCAAAGTGGGTGGTGAGAACTACTGGCTTTATCTACAGGGATGCAACAAAACTCTTGGAATTGGAGGCTCTTCAGAAACATTTATAATCATGCCTCCACTGATTTAATATACCACCATCTGGCTTCAATTAAACTTTATCAGAAGATCCAAGAATGCAATAAAAAATGGTCTCAAGAACTCATAAGCATTAATTGTCTCCTTATCATGGCAGATAAATAAATGTAACTAACACTTCAACCAGGGCTATAGTGGAATAGACAATACACTTGGAGAATACTTCAGAAATGATACCACAATCACTGTGGGAAGCTGTGTCCCTCACAACTGGAGCCAGGAAAGGGGAAAGACTGGAGCAATAGCCTTCTGAGGATGAAGATAAGGATAAGAATTAGAGCATTGACTGGGAGGGCTGTCCAAGACAGCATGACAGAGCAATGCATCCCAGAGCCCAGGAGGTCAGAGAGAACTTTATGAAAACTGGCATCCAAGATGGATGCGCTGGATTTGGACTTTGTTTATGATTCTGTTGCTACTCTGGCAAGCAGCCCTTGCTAATTACAAATGACAGGTAAACCTTGTTACTTATACAGACCATGGACTTTTGTGTTCCTGAAAGCATGTCTCATTTTCCATGTGATTATGTGCTTGGTATCTTCCAGTGACCCCATTGTAAAGTATATGTATGTAACTGATCCTTGAGGAAGAAACAGCAATCAGTGAGATAATGCACTAAAATCAAGGTTAAGGTTAATGAGGTAAAAACAATGACTGCAGATGCTGGAAACCAGATTCTGGATTAGTGGTGCTGGAAGAGTACAGCAGTTCAGGCAGCATCCAAGTAGCTTCGAAATCGACGTTTCGGACAAAAGCCCTTCATCAGGTTAGTTCACTCGTAATATGGTCATCAGGAAATCATATCTGTGAGCTGTGTAGTGCAGTTTCAGGTGATAATGAGAAGGTTGAGAGGGTCCTTATGCTTGGTACAATTTTCCAAATGTAAGTAGACTGCTGAGTTGCCCTGAAATGTTTGATCATCCTTTAGGACTGTGAGGAACCTGTGAGAGGCAGCACTTTGTGCAGCTTTTCTTGCAAACCAGTGAACTACGAGGAACCATGGACCATAAAAACTGCCCAATGTACGTCTCACAATCTTGCATAGTAGCATACTCCCTTGAACAGCTCATACACTCTCCCGTGAAGAGTGTGTGGAATTACCAATTATTCTATACTTTCATGTAGAAGACCGGGTGTAATTGTGGAATGATGAGTATAGCACAGGCCCGAGCATAGCCCCTGAAAATTGTGTTTAGTTTGAATATCATTCACATCAACATCTGCAATCCTCAACTTCATGGTCCCAGCATCCCTGACATTTGAGATTCTCTTCAATGCAGGAGTGAAGGAGTTGCGTGTTTGTGAGAAATGAGGAATGTTGGAAATTACAAATCCTTTCACGAAAACAGAATTTGCCAGAAAAAGTCAGCATGTCTGGCCGCATCCGTGGAAAGAAACCAGCTAATGTTTCTGGATGTGAACATAGGAGGTATAGTTAGTAAGTTTGCAGATGACACCAAAATTGGAGGTGTGGTGGATAGCGAAGAAGGTCACATCAGAGTACAACAGAATCTTGATCAGATGGGCCAATGGGCTGAGCAGTGGCAAATGGAGTTTAATTTAGATAAATGTGAGGTGCTGTATTTTGGAAAGGCAAATCAGGGCAGGGCTTAGACCGTTAATGGTAAGGTCCTGGGGAGGGTTGCTGAACAAAGACACCTTGAAGTGTAGGTTCCTAATTTCTTGAAAGTGGAGTCGCAGGTAAATAGGATAGTGAAGAAGGTGTTTGGTATGTTTCCCTTTATTGATCAGAACATTGAGTATACGAGTTAGGAGGTCATATTGAGGCTTGCAGGACATTGGTTAGGCCACTTTTGGAAAATTGTGTGCAATTTCGGTCTCCTTCCTATTGGAAGGATGTTGTGAAACTTGAAAGTGTTCAGGAAAGATTTACAAGGATGTTGCTAAGGTTGAAGGATTTGAGCTGTAGGGAGAGGCTGAATAGACTGGGGCTGTTTTCCCTGGAGCATTAGAGGTTGAGGGGTGAACTCATAGAGATTTATAAAATCATGAGAGGCGTGATTGGATAAACAGACAAAGTCTCTTTCCTGGGGTGCAGGAGTCCAGAATGAGAGGTCATAGGTTTAGGCTGAGAGCGGAAAAATTTAAAAGAGACCTACTGGGTGAATTTTTCACGTAGAGCGTGGTTTGTGTATGGAATGAGCTGCCAGATGAAGTGGTAGAAGCTGGTCCAATTACAATATTTAAAAGACATTGGGATGGTTATATGAGTAGGAAGGAGTTTAGAAGGATATGGTCCAAGTGCTGTCAAATGGGACTAGATTAATTTAGGATACCTGGTCAGCATGGACGAGTTGGACTGAAGGGTCTGTTTCCGTCTCTATGACTAAGTCTGGTGGCTATTCATCAGAACTTAATTCATCCTTGGTATGTTTGAGAAGGCTGCTTATCACTCACGTGAGTACGATGCATTTGGGTCTAACAGTCATACCACAGGTAGTTGAACAGTATGAGTTAACATGCTGTAATAAAAGTGAAAGGTTCTTTATGATGATGGAAACGTCGAGCTCCCTCATTCCTCTCCACTGCTTGCCATTGATGCTAACCACCAATGATTAGAGCAATGGATTGCACGTCAGTTTACATATCTGGCATGCAATAATAATGCTGGGATCTAGCTAATGCATCCACAGAGACAGTCATATGCATGCACACTGAAGGTGGCACAGAAGAAATAATAGTGTTGGATTCCTCCGTCCTTCAATTCAATTTACTGAGTGCCCCTGACAAACCTGCCAGCTGCTCCTGTGCCTGTCTGTGCAGGTTATCTAAGTCCTTAATAGTGGAGAACTGGGCCTTGTCTTTAGCCTGGGCCTGAACTGGTGCCTGGTCTTTGGCACACCTCTGAGCATCAGACACTTGGGACATTTTTTTCTTCAACCAACTGCAGATGTATCAGTGATATGCTCATCAGATGCACTCCCATGTCTAAAGTAGAAATAATACCCACTGAGCTGAAAGCCATGGAGCTGGTGGATGGAGTCAGTGAATGTCTTACTGGTGCATCTTCTCAGGGATGAGGTGGGGCGAGAGGTGGAGGTGAAGCTGAGAGTCTCAGACATTGGCCTCTTTGTGGAGGTTCACTGGATGCTAGTGTTTGCATAAGACAAGAAATAGGGTTAGAGTTAGGGTTGCATTAGAATTAGGGTTAGATTTAGGGTTAGGATTAAGGTTGAGATTAAGGTTAGGGTTAGGGTTAGGTTTAGGATTAGAATTCAGATTAGGATGAGTGTTAGGGTTCGGATTAGGGTTAGGGTTAGGTTTAGGATTAGGACTAGGGTTTGGATTCAGTTTAGGGTTAGGTTTAGGGTTAGGATTAGTTAAAGAGATATAAAAGTTTGTGCTGATTAAACATACAGTGTTGGTGATGACAGGAATACAGTGCATTTCACCACAATACAGTTCACTGAGTTAGTTAGCTACTGAGGTCTTCCTGCCTCAACAGACTTGACCAGCAAAATCTGAAATTTTCTCCTCATAGACAGTGAAGATAATGAAGTCTATCAACTCCCTAAGGTGACCTCACCCATCCCATCCCCTCCCACCTCCGTCAGTCCCAATCGTGCACCCTCAACCTGTTTCTGAGCAAAGTTTTCTGCAATGCGACAGAAGGTGATGCAATTGGCTGGAAGAGCAGTTAGTGGTGAAGCTGGATCAGACGAGATAGTGAGGTTTCCAGTGAGAGAATAGGAATTGCAGAGGGCCAGTTTTATCCATAGTTTGAGAGGGTAAGGTGGATGAGAGCTGTTGAGGGGACATAATTGTAATCCATGAGTCTTAATGAGAGACAAGGGCAGTCAGAGTTAAAGTGAGGTGTGAGGTCACAGAGAGAGCATAGTGACACTTACTGTTGCGAAACAGGAAGACCATTGACTTTCTTTCTGTAATGCTGGGCATCCTACCTCATCCAGGCAATAGTACTGATGTGGGCTACAATCTGCACCAGTCTGGCTGTGTCTGGTAGCATAGATTCCTGTGGGGAAAGAACTATCCTGCTGTTTAACATCCTAACTGCCAGCACCTTCAGGCCCTTACCAGTGAGGCAAGATGCAAGCTTGGCTTCCTTTGGAGTCATGTCATGTCTTCAGTGAATTGGCTGAAACAACACCATATGAAGTGAAGTTCCTGGCTTGCAGCATCTGAATGTGGCTGGGTTTTAAGTGTGCTGAAATGCAAGCATTTCTACCTCTCTGACTGCACAATTCCCCGAGAATGTGCCCAACAGCTTGATAATACATTCAATGAGATGAAAAACAGACTTATGCAGGAGAAAATTCACTCTAGCCCACGATGATCTGGACACCATAAAACTCAATATCACGCTTCAACTGCAAACGAGAGTAGATTGTGTATGATAGCTTTACAGACAGAAGGAAATATGCAATGCTCTCCTGCAGGAACAAGGCATCAGGTATATGATTTTGTTTGATGCACCTCAATAAACTGGACTTCAGAATGATTTCAGACTCAGGACATGGTACAAAATGCAGTGATGTAATCAACAACGATACAGAAAATATCAACATTAATTGAATGTAGGTGGTTTGGTGAGATTTGCAGATGAAATTTAATGCTGGTAAATATAAAACTACATTTTGGAGAAAAAAAAAACGAATGATGATAGTAGAAAGGAAATGGTACAATTCAAAAGTCAGTGTAGGAAAAGAACAATTTAGGATCTATGCAGGCAACTTTGCAGGTTTCAGGACAAGTTGATAAAATTATTGAAAAGCACCAAAGATTCTTGGCTGCTTAGACCATGGTAAGATCCATTCTGAATCCAAGAATAAGGAGGTTTTGCTGAATCTTTATAATTCACTGACTAGACTTGAGGTAATTTATTGCCAGCACTGCACTTTATAGATTTGGAAGGGTATGAAAAGTTTTGGGGAGGGTGCAGAAGAGACTTCCTCATTTGTACCAAAGGTTAGTATATTCGGTTATGTGAAGAATATCTAGCAGAGCAGTTCTCTTCAGAACCATGAAGAGTAAGAATGATTAATATTGGTGCTCAAAATTAATTAGAGACTAAAAGGACAATCCAGTGGCTCGATGGATCTTAAATTAATGATCTTTGACAGTGCTCTCAATTTCTGTCTCTATATTTTTGCATTTGTTTCTGCATGTCAGAGAAGTAAGAATTAATGAACCCGCTTGAGATTTCATAGAAGGATTAGATATTAATATTCTCTGATCTTTCTACTCTGCTACATCTAACTAGTCCACAATCAAAATTCGAACAATGTAATCTTTCTAACAGAAGTGTAAGGCAAGAAATAGATTCACAGTTCCCAATTTGGTTAATAGTTGATCTAGATATCAATTGTTTTCAAGGGGCGCACTGAGACCCACTTGATTCTAAGCTAGTGAAGAAACAAACAAAATAAATGAAGCATCATATTTGAGGTGATAGATTTGTGGCATACACTAAGAGGGCAAAACACTTAGCCCAGCGCCTCAGACCAAGATTATAAAATAGGAACATATGCCAAAACAGTGAAATTGTGATGGGTCAAATCATAGGCAAGCCTGCAGCAATTGCTGAACGTGGTCTCGCCTATGTCCTGAATGAATATGCACCAAGAGGCACCTTTTATGCAGATGGAACAGAACTGTTTGACTATCTCACACAAGATTACACATGAAATTTCAGAGACAAAACGTGTGATCGTGGAAAGGAAAGTAAGGAAGTTGTAATTGCTGTGATCTGTGCGAAAATGGATGGCACCAGAAAGCTACCATTTCTTGTGACAGGAAAATCGTGGAAGCCATGTTGCCTCTGCAGTCTCTCACATCATACGAGGTTAGTGAAATCTCCAGGATGATCTGCAGAATTTTTGAAGCATCTTCTCTGTCTTCACCTTTGACGATGTGTCTAAGTCAGTTTTATTCCTCACTTAAGATTGAAATCATTCCATCATGTCCTTTCGAATCATCATTTCATCCATTAATCCATGGGACCAGACTTTCTCTAGATTCCCTCCACGACAGCCAGTGTACTGTGCACAAGTAGATAAAGGGTGATTTGGTGACAGGATACCTGCCTCTGTGCGGTACTTCAGTGGTGATGACAGTGGGAAGCCAGTATGTGTCTGAAAAACATTCACTTGCAACAGTCATCCTGGAGTTGGAGTAAGCATTTCTGGCATCATGCCTTTATTTGGAAAGCTTTTCTCATTCAATCCTGTTGTTGGAGACTGGGCCCAAGATGCGGAAAGATTGGAATTATTTTCCAGGAGAATGACAATGGAGAAATGTAAAGCAATGAGTAATCCTTCTAACTGCTTTCAGACTGGCAGCACTTTTGGTTATTAGGGGCTTAACTTTCCCAGAGGCACCACACACTAAAACCTTCCAAGAGTTGATAGAGTTGGTTATGTTGGGCCTAGCTGCTTAGGCTGTTGGCCGCTTGGCCACTAGAGCAAACCAAACCAGTACAATAAAAGGATTACAAACCCTGACTTTACAATATGTGAGGTCAATGGAAATACAAATTGATAATGGGTCAAACTTTGAAGGGCAATCAAGACAGTAAAACAGGCACTTGAAAATGGACACTTATCGAATGACCATGAGGGGGCAACGGAGTCACCTGTCTGTAATGGGAGTGAGGTATGGATCCACTATCCCAACCAGCCAGTCATTCTGTGGAGGTGTTAGCACATGGATAGAAAGACACTTATTGGATATTACCATAGGGTAAAGATATCCCTGGTGTGTCTAGATTGGAACCAGTTGTTTCTGATATATTTAATGATGTGGAGGAAGGTTTTGGTTGCCTGATTATAAATTTGCAGATGAGACCAAGATTGGTAGAGTAATAAATAATGAAGGGGACTGTCAGAGAATACAGCAGAATATAGATAGATTAGAGAGATGGACAGAGAAATAGCAGATGGAGTTCAATCTGAGCTAAATGTGAGGTGATGCAGTTTGAAAGATCCAATTCAAGAGAAAACTATGCAGTAAATAGAAAAGTTCTGGGGAAAATGGATGGACAGAAAGATCTGGGTGTTCCGGTCCATTGTTCCCTGAAGGTGGCAATGCAGGTCAGTAAAATGGTTAAGAAGGCATTTGGCATGCTTTCCTTCATTCGACAGGGTATTTTGTCCAAGAGTTGGCAGGTCATGTTACAGTTGTATAAGACTTTGGTTCGGCCACATTTGGAATACTGTGTACAGATCTGGTCGCCATATTACCAAAAGGATGTGGATGCTTTGGAGAGGGTGCAGAGAAAGTTCACCAGGATGTTGCTTGGTATGGAGGGTGCCAGCTTTGAAGAGAGGTTGAATAGATTAGGATTATTTACATTAGAAAGACAGAGGTTGAGGGACCTGATTGAGGTCTACAAAATCATGAAGAGTATAGACAGGGTGGATAGCCAGAAGCTTTTTCCCAGAGTGCGGAACTCAATTACTAAAGGGCCATGAGTTCAAAGTGAGAGGGGAAAGGTTTAGGGGAGATATGCGTGGAAATTTCTTTACGCAGAAGGTGGTGGGGGCCTGGAATGCATTGCCAGCAGAGGTGGTAGAGGTGGGAACGATAGCATCATTGAAGATGCATTTAGACAGATACATGAATGGGCAGGGAGCAAAGAGATACAGAAATATTGACATTGAAAGCAGTTCAAAGAAGGTTCACTAAGTTGATTCTAGGTATGGAGAGATTTTCTAATGAAGAAAGGTTGAGTAGGTTGGGCTAGTACACGTTGGAGTTTAGAAGATTAAGAAGAATGATATCTGCTGCTCTTGTATATCTGGGTGGTAGCAGTCATATAGTTGGAAAGCACAGTCTAAGGAGCTTTCTGAATTTCTGCAGTGCAACTCGTAGATGGTACATATTGCTGTTACTAAGCATTGGAGTTGGAGGAAGTGAATGTTGCCGATGTGGTGCCAATAAAATGGACTGCTTTGTCCTGGGTGGTATCAAACTTCTTGGGTATTGTTGGAGCTGGTCACATCCAGGCCAGTGGGGAGTAGTCCAGTCTCCTGATGTATGCTTCGCAGGTGTGGTGGTGTAATGGACAGGCCTTGGGGAGTCAAGAGGTCAAGTTAGTCACTACAATTTTCCTTAGCTCTGACTTGCTATCCTATCCACAGCATTTATATGGCGAGTCCAATTCTGTTTCAGGTCAATAGTAACCCCGAGAATGCTGATACTAGGGGATAAAGCTATGATAGTAATATTGAATGTCAAGTGGCATTGTCTGGACGTGGTGGTTGCAGTCACTTACGCAGTGTGAATGTCACTAGTCACCTATCAGCCCAGGTCTGGATAGTATCAGGTCTTATTGATTTGGAATGTGGACTGCTTCAGAATCTGAGTCGCAAATGGTGCTGAACATTATGTAGTCATTGGTGATCATCCCCACTTCCTGCCTGATGATGAAGGGAACGTCATTGCCTTCAGACACTACCTTGAGACACTCCTGCAGACATGTCCTGGAGCTAAGATGACTGATCTCCAACAACCACAACCATCTTCCCACGTGTCAAGTATGACTCCAACCTGCAGAGAGATATCCCCAGACCACTCCCAATCCCCATTGACTCCAGTTTTGTTAGGGCTCCTTGTTGCAAGATTAAGTCAAACGTTGCCTTGATGTCAACATAAGTGACTCACACCTCACCTCTGAAATTCAGTTCCAAGGCTGTACTGAGGTCAGAAACTGAATGACCCCAATAAAACCCAGACTGAATGTTTGTGAACAGACCATTGCTGAAAAGTGCAGCTTGATAGCACTGTTGTTGACACCTTCCCCCTCATCACTGATGATCGAGAGTAGACTGATGAGGCAGTAATTTGTTGGGTTGGGTATGTCCTGTACTTTTTATGTACATGACAAACCTGGCAACTTTCCACATTGTCGGGGCGGTACGGTGGCTCAGTAGTTAGCAATGCGGCCTCACAGTGCCAGGAACCCAGGTTCAATTCCCACCTCGGGCAATTGTCTGTGTGGAGTTTGCACGTTCTCCCCGTGTCTGTGTGGGTTTCCTCCGGGTGCTCCGGTTTCCTCCCACAGTCCAAAGATGTGCAGGTTAGGTGAATTGGTCATGCTAAATTGCCCGTAGTGTTAGGTGCATTAGTCAGGGGTAAATGTAGGGGAATGGGTCTGGATGGGTTGCTCTTCGGAAGGTCAGTGTGGACCTGTTGGGCCGAAGGGCCTGTTTCCACACTGTAGAGAATCTAATCTTATCTAATGTCAGTGTTGTAGTATCTCTGCAGAAGCAGGAGGTTTCCTTGCCCAGGTTTGACCTGATGTCACAAGGCCACAAGCAGTCGAAAGTCATTGCTGAGGCAGGCAGATTTTCTCCTGTAAAATGTATTAATGGACGAGGTGGGTTTTTATAACAAGATTCACAATGGTTTCACAGTTATCATTGAACTTTCAATTCCAACTTGTTAATTATTCAAGTTCCACACATGCTGGATTCAAACCCAGGTATAAAGACATCAACTGGGTCTTTAAATTGCTAGTACAGCAACGATACCATTGCACCACCATCTCCTTTACATACTGTAGATATGTGAACATGTTAGATGCTAGGAATTCTGTTATGAGCAACTCAGCTTCTAACTCCCTGAATCCTTCCAGCATCTGAAAGTCACAGGTCATAAATATAGTCCAAATGTACCACTTATCTGGATGATTGCAGCTGTAATAGTATTCAGGAAAATTTTTAATTATCCAGGACAAAACAGCCCACTTGTTCAGCACCCCAATAATCACTTAAACATTTACTAACTCCATGACTGGCACACCGTGATAATGGATTTGACAAAAGGTCGTATGCCTGAAGTCCATACATGCACCATTTTTACCAAATGCCCTTAGTGTCTTCCTATGAAATAGTTTATCATGAGCTACAATTGGAAGTTTCTGGCTGGAGGATTTTGGTTTTAGTCAGATTAATATTGTTTCCTATCAAAATAAATAGATTAGTCCAACAAGAAGTTACACAAGTCATCTGGACATGAAAATGACATTGGTAGAGCATGTTGAGAGCCAAGGAATAAGAAGGACAGTGAATGACAATTCCCACAACCATGCATCATGACTGTCACAACTAATAACAGATGACCCATTACATTACTATGGTCAAAATTGATATAAAACAACCTATTACATCATTAATGTCACAGCTTAAAACTGATAACCCCTTAGATCATTCCTGTCACAACCAGTAATAAACAAAGAAGGAACTTACATGAGCAACAATTGATCACTTTAGCAATTTTCTGAAAGATGAAAAAAAAAGCTCTGGAAAGAATATGCAAGTGAAATTCTAAATTTCTCTGACTTCCTTCAATTTATACTTGAAAGCAGTGCAAACAATATCTCCAATCAACTAAAGTATTATTGGCAAAATCGCTCTTATAGGATAAAGACAGTCTATCATTTACATCACCCACACGATGTTATATTTTCAAATTTTTGGGAGACATTTCCATAAGAATGAGAGTTATCTAATCAGATTCAATTGAACCAAGATTCTGTTGCTGCTGCTGCTTGTATTACAGCTACACCTGCCAGGAGATTTGCTGTCATGATATACCACACTGCTCTATCTTCAACCATTCTTACATAGTCCACCTAAAATTAAAATGCAAGAATGTCCAAATCACAACTTTATTGATAAGTTATGCACTTACGCAGAGCAGAAATGCTCAGACATTATGATATGCAATCACAAATTAACATTGCCATGTGAAATGTTAAAGTAGGGATGACAGTTTCCTTCTAGTAGAAATGCACCTTTAAATATGAATAAAAAATGAACAGTCTCTTTAAAAGTCAGATTTAAATGACAAATCCTTGCACAAGTACAATAGGCTCCCACATACGTCATGGACTCCTGAAAGTGAAAATAAATTGATATGGTTTAACAGCGAGATTGTCCAACAACAGATGCGAACCCTTTCAGTCTCAGGATGATCAGGATTCCAAACTTAAGGTTGATATTAAACATAACCTGAGGAAAAAGTAGCATTACAAATCATCATAACCAACTCTTGAATATAACTCTTACATCTTGTCTGCACCCTCTTTGATGACACCCTTCTTAAAATGCTGCCTGAGAATTGAACACAACACTACAGCTGAGACCTAATAAGTGTTTTACAAATGTTAAGCATTACTTCCTTTGCTTTTGAACATTTTTTTTTGCTTCTGTTTTCAAAGCCAAGGAGACATATGCTTTCCCAACAACTTTCCTATCTTCTTCTGTTATGTTCACTGATTTGTGTTAACATAAATCCAGGTCTCTCTGCTCCAGTGCTTACTTTAGAATGACTGCATTTAGGTAATGTTGCCTCTCCTCAATCTTCCCAACAAAACATATGACTCCACATGTATTCAATTGTAGCTGCCACATACCTGCCCAATCTAAAAGTCTGTCCAAGTCCTCCTCATGTTGTTTCCATTCTCCTTACTGTTTATTTTATTTCTGAGTTCTATTCCATCTCCAAATATTTGCATTGTGACTCATGGGAGTAATACCAGGCCTACCACCTCTGAATACTTCCTTTCAATTCAAAAAGCAAAACATGGGATCTTTCAAGACTGGGGGGCATATTTTTAAGTTGAGAGGAAAAAGATTGTAATATGATATGGGGCTAGTTTTTTTATGTAGAGAGTGGTTCATATGTAGAATGAACTTCCCGAGGAAGTGATGGATGCGGGTACAATTACAATGTTTAAAAGACATTTAGGTAAGTTTGTGAATAAGAAATGTTTGGAATAATATGGGCCAAGTGCAGGCAGGTGAGGCTAGTTTAGTATGGAATTATGGTTGACGTGGACTGGTTGGATTAAAGGGTCTGTTTTCATGCTGTATGATTCTATGGCTCTATAATTACTCACAATTGCTCTCAGCTCTTGTCTGAGGCCATTTTCTTCAGATGTCAATATTCATCTAATTTGCTAAATTTCGATTTTGGTAAAAATTAGTCAGCTAATTATTATCAAAGCACTTTTGAGAAACCAAAATATACGTCAACCACACTACCTTCCTGAACCATCTCCACTGCAACATTGAACGATTCAGCCATGATAACCACTGTTTGTCTTTAACAAATCCATGCTGAATGTCATTTACAAAGCCATTTTTTTTTCAAATGACAGTTGATTTTTTCATGGATTACTGTCTCTTCAAGTTTTTTTAATAACAAGTGTTAGACTGTTTGGTCTGTAATTAGCAGATATCTTCCTCTATTGTTTTTTTGAACAGTGGTGTGTCATTTACAATGCATCCACATGTAAGGCTAACTGGAAAAGTATATTGAAAAAAATCTGTGCAATTGCTTCAAACCAGTGTATTCAAATCATAAGATTATGAAGCAATCAATATCAGACAACAAAAGAAATTCATAGCCTTCAATTCTAAATTATAAAGAAAGGAATCCCACAGAGAATGCCAAACAAAAATTCTATTGAGAAGATAACAATTCCTAATTTTTTATACAATAGAAATAGAATGCTCTTCAAGCAAAATGTCTGCCATAATAAACCTTAATGCCACGTACACATCATGAGGTCAATGGGATGTACAAAAGAGAACTCAATTCCATATGTTGGACTAAATGCTGCATGGTGACTTGTGAAAAAATACATTCCCAGCGTTATAATCATTGTGTGTGCATGCCACTTGGTTCCCTCTGTAACAGTACATGTTGTTATGTATCACATGCAAGTAGTCATGCTCAAGTTTACTTTTTTACATACAAAAGTACATAACCTAAGCTACATGTTTAAAGGTACATGCTACTCGGTACATGTGTATGAGAACACGTACCTTGAATAAATGTGCAACAGTACATATCTTTGGTTACATGTAAAAGAGTATGTGTTGCTCAAGTGCGTGTGTAAGAGTGCATACTCCCCAGGTTCTTATATAAGATTACCTGGGTAAGAGTATATATCCATCTCTTGCATACTCAACAGTATGTGGCCTTCAATTTTATGTCAAAATGCATATGCTTTTCAGTCACCACTCCTTGGGTACTTGCATTTTATATATTCTCCTCAGGTACTTACATATGAATCCATTACAACTGAATAAGATCATACATTTCTTGTTTACATGGTTAGAATATGTACCCTACATATAGATGTGTTATAGTGCATGCTGTACTATGTTACAGTTCCAGCCACTGCTAAATACGTCTTTTACATGGGTGAGAACACATATCCATTTTTTACACGGATAAGAATGTATGCCCTTTGGTTAAGTGCATGCTTATAAATATATATGCCCCTCTATTACAAGTGACATATGCATGTCTGTTGGTCATATGTGTGAAAGTATATGTCCTTTATTTACATGTGTAATATATTTTCCCCTGAGTTACATATGTAAGTGTTTTTACCCCTGGCTATATGTAAGCCTACATGACCCTTTATTCAATGTGACTTAGAATCATAGACATTCAGATCACAGAAGGAGGTCATTTGGTCAAATGTGTCAACAGCCAATGACAAAGAGTCATTCAACCAAATCTCACTTTCCAACTCTTGGTATGAATTCCAGACTCTTTCATCATCTGCAGGCTTCTTAGCCATACATAATGCTATCAAATTCAAATCATTGATAGTAACAGAGCTCCCTTACTAATTATTGTGAAATCTCCCACGGAACCTCAAAAACACCCTTTGTTTTTTGCCTCTGAGTTAACTTTATATTCAATTTGCCACTCCCCCTTGAATTCTATGGAGTTCTACTTTCTTGAACAGTCAATCATGACTAGATTACCCTACAGTGTGGAAAGAGGCCCTTCAGCCCAACAAGTCCACACCAACCCTCTGAAGAGTAACCCACCCAGACCCATTTCCCTCTGACTAATGCTCCCAACACTATGGGCAATTCACCTGCACATCTTTGGACTGTGGGAAGAAGCCAGAGCAAACCCAGGGAGCTATAGGGAGAATGTGCAAACAACACACAGAAAGTCATCTGCGGCTGGAATCGAACCTGGATCCCTGGCAGCAGTGCTAACTACTGAGCCACTGTGCTACCCCTATGGAACCTTACCAAATGCCTTGCTGAAATCCATAGAAGTTACATCAAATACATTTCGTTCATCTACCCTCCTTGTTTCTCCCTCAAAACATTTGATCAGGTTGGTCAGACATGATCTTTCCTTAACAAAACTATGATAAACAAACTGTGGTTAAATCACATCTTTCTAAATGAACATCTCATTGTCCTTCAGAGTCTTTTCCCATCATTGAGATAAGGCTCACTGACCTGTGATTACTCAGATTACTTTCTCTCTTTTCAAAACATTGACACAATGTTGTTGAGTCTTCTGACTCTACACTGACAAGTGAAGATTTGGAAATGATGGTCAGAGTTTCTGCTATTTCTTCTCATCTTCACATCATAGCCCGTGATACTTTTGTTATCATCCGCTATCAAGTCCATTGACATTTCTTTTCTCATTATTTCAATTTCACTGAGCATTTCACACTTTGCCTCTCTGTTTGCATGTGTTTGTCATCCATAAATTCATAAGATAGAGGAGAAGAATTAGGCCATTTGGCCCATCGAGTCTGCTCTGCCATTTGTTCATGACTGAAATGCTCCTCACCCCCATTTTCTTGCCTCATCCCCATAATCCTTCAACCCATTATCAATTAAAAGTCTGTGTATGTCCTCCTTAAATTTACTCACTGTCCCAACATCCATTGCACTTTGGGGTGATGAATTTCACAGATTCACAACACCCTGGGAGAAATAGTTTCTCCGCAACTTTGTGTTAAATTTACTACCCCTGATCCGAAGACTATGACCTCTCAGCCTAGAATGCCTTATTAGAGGAAGCATCTGCTCCACGTCTATTCTATCAATACTTTTTATCATCTTGAACACTTTAATTTGATCCCCCTCATTCTTTCACATTCCAGAGAGTAGAGGCCTAAACTGTTCAATCTCTCTTCATACCACAAAGCCCTCATCTCTGGGATGAATCTAGTGACCCTCATCTGAACCTCCAATGCCACTACATCTTTCCTCAAATAAGGGGATCAAAACGGTCCACAATACTCGAGGTGCGGACTCACCAAAGCCTTGTATAATTACAACAATACTTCCTTACCTTTATATTCTATTCCTTTAGCTATGAAAGCCAACATTCCATTGACTTTTTTTATAACCTGCAACACCTGGATGCTAGTTTTCTAGAGGACACCCAGATCCCTCTGCACCAGAGCATCCCAAAGTCTCTCCCCATTTAGACAATAAGTGGCCTTTCCAATTTTTGAACAAGATTCATGACCTCACATTTCTCCATGTTAAAATCCATCAGCCACATTTTGGCTCACTCTCTTAACCCACCTATATCCATTTGTAAGGTTCTTAATTCCTCATTGCAATTTACTGTCCTGCCTATTTTCATGTCATCCACAAATTTGGCTACAGAGCTTCCTATCCCCGTATCCATGTCATTAATGTCGACCATAAATGGCTGGGGATGAAGGACTGAACCCTGTGGCACCCCACTAGTTAGACCTTGCTATCAGAATCCAGCATCTGCAGTTCTTTTTGACTCTAGTCATGTATCCAGGCTAGTAAATTACCTCTAATCCCATATGATCCAACCTTGTGAATTAACCTTTTGTGCGACATTGTATCAAATACCTTCTGGAAGCCCAGGTATATTATATCTACAGGATCCCCATTATATACTTTACTTATTATATAGAGTCATGGAGTTATAGATATGCACAGTACAGAGAAAGATCCTTCAGTCCAATGCTGACCAGGTATCCTAATCTAATCCAATCCCATTTGCAAGCACTTGGCCCATATCCCTGTAAACCCTTCCTATTCATATACCCATCCAGATGCCTTTTAAATGCTATAATTGTACCTGCCTCCACCACTTCCTCTGACAGCTCATTCCATCCATGCATCACTCTCTGCATGAAAAAGTTGTCCCTTAGGTCCCTTTTATATCTTTTCCCTCTCACCCTAAAGATATGCTCTCTCGTTCTGGACTCGCCATCCCAGATCTATTTACCCTATCCGTGTGCCTCATCATTTTATAAGCTCATTTAAGGTCACCCCTCAGCTTCCAATGCTCCAGGGCAAAAAGCCCAACCTGTTCAGCCTCTCCAGATAGCTCAAATCCTCCAACCTCCAACCCTGTTCTTGTAAATATTTTTTGAACACTTTCAAGTTTCACAACATCCTTCTGATAGGAAGGAGACCAGAATTGCACACAATATTCCAAAAGTGGCCTAACCAATGTCCAGTACAGCCGCAACATGACCTCCTAACACCAATACTCAATACTCTATACTCTGACCAAACAGGGAAAGTATACCAAACGCCTTCTTCACTATCCTATCTACTGGTGACTCTACTTTCAAGGAACTATGAACCTGCACTCCAAGGTCTCTTTGTTTAGCAACACTCCCTAGGATCTTACCATCTAGTGTATGAGTCCTGCTCTGATTTGTTTTTCTAAAATGCAGCATCTTTCATTTATCTAAATTAAACCCCATCTGTCACTCCTCAGCCTATTGGCCCATCTGATCAAGGTCCCCTTGTACTCTGGGGTAACCTTTGTCAGTGTCTATTGCACCTCCAATTTTGGTGTCATCTGCAAACTTACTAACTATATTTCTTGTGTTCACAACCAAATCATTTATATAAATGATGAAAAAGAGCACCAGTCCTTGTGCCACACCACTGGCCACAGGCCTCCACTTTGAAAAGCAATCTATCATCATTAATCTCTATCTTCTACATTCAAGCCAGTTCTGTATCCATATGGCTAGTTCTCCCTGTATTCCGTGAGATCTAACCTGGCTAACAAGTTTCCCATGGGGAATCTTGTCGAACCCCTTACTGAAGTCCATGTAGATTACGTCTACTGCTCTGCTCTCATCAATCCTCTTTGTTACTTCTTCAAAACATTCAATCAAGTTTGTGAGACCTGACTTCCCATGCACAAAGCCATGCTGACTATCCCTAATCAGTCTTTGCCTTTTCAAATACATGTAAATTCTGTCCCTCAAGATACCCTCCAACAACATGCCCACCACTGACATCAGGCTCACTGGTCTATAGTTCCCTGGCTTGTCCTTACCACCCTTCTTAAATAGTGACACCACGTTAGCCAACCTCCAGTCTTCCTGCACCTCACCTGTGACTATCGATGATACAAATATCTCAGTAAGAGGCCCAGCAATCACTTCTCTAACTTCCCACAAAGTTCTAGGGTATACCTAATCAGGTCCTGGTTATTTTTCCACTTTTATGCAGTTCAAGACATCCAGCACTTCCTCCTCTGCAATATGAACATTTTTCAAGATGTTGCTATCTATTTTCCTGCATTCTATATCTTTCCTGCCCTTCTCTGCAGTAAACACTGATGCAAAATACTTGTTTAGTATCTCCCCCATCCCCTGTGGCTCCACACAAAGGCTGCCTTTTTGATCTTTGAAGGGCCCTATTCTCTCCCTAGTTATCCTTTTGTCCTTAATATATTCATAAAAGCCCTTTGGATTCTCCTTAACCCTATTTGCCAAAGCTATCTCATGTCCCCTTTTTTCCCTTCTGTTTTCCCTCTTAAGTATGCTACTGTCTTTATACTCTTCTAAGGGTTCACTCAATCTCTGCTGTCTATACCTGACATATACTTCCCTCTTTTTCTTAACCAAAACCTCAACCTGTCTAGTTATCCAGCATTCCCTACACCTACCAGTTATTTCTCTCACCCTAACAGGAATATACTGGACTCTTGTTCTCTTTTTGAAGGCTCCCCATTTTCTAGACATCCTTTTACCTGTGAACATTTGCACCCAAGCAAATTTGAAAGTTGTTTCCAAATACCGTCAAAATTAGCCTTCCCCCAGTTTAGAAGTTCGACTTTTAGATCTGGTCTCTCCTGTTCATCACTCTTTTAAAACTAATAGAATTATGGTCACTGGCCCCAAAGTGTTCCCCCACTGACACCTCAGTCACCTGCCCTGCCTTATTTCCCAAGAGTAGGTCAAGTTTTGCACCTTCTCTCATAGAAACATTCACATACTGAAAATTTTCTAGTACACACTTAACAAATTCCTCTCCATTTAAAACCATTAGCACTATGGCAGTCCTAGTCTATGTTTGGAAAGTTAACATCTCTTACCATGACCACCCTATTATTCTTACAAGTAACGGAGATCTCCTTACAAATTTGTTTCTCATCATTATGGGGTTTACAATACAATCCCAATAAGGTGATCATCCCTTTCTTATTTCTCAGTTCCAACCAAATAACTTCCCTGGATGTATTCCCAGGAATATCCTCTCTAAGTGCAGCAGTAATGCTATCCCTCATCAATAGCATCACTCCCCCTTCCTCTCTTGCCTCCCTTTCCATCCTCCCAAGCATTTATATCCTAGAAAATTAAGCTGCTAGTCCTGTCCATCCATGAACAATGACTCGCTTCTTTTCCCAACTGTACAAGTCTCAGATCGAGATTGAATTGAATTTATTGTCATGTGCACCGAGGCACAGTGATAAGCTTTGTCTTGTGATCAATACAGGCAAATCACATAGTTAAGTTGCATAAATAAGTAAATAATAGGTAAACAGTGGCAAAAACATAAACAGGTAGAGAGGAATGTTAAGAGTTTGTGAGTCCATTCAGTATTCTAACAACAGTAGGGTAGAAACAACTGTTACAAAACTGGTTGGTGCGTGTGTGCAGGCTTCTGTACCTTCTCCCCGATGGTAGAGGTTGTGGAAGAAACATTGTCAGGGTGGGATGGATCTTTGAGAATGCTGGCAGCCTTTCCTTTACATGAAGCCTGGTAGATGGATTCTATAGATGGGAGGTTGGCCTTTGTGATTGTCTGGGCTGAGTTCACCACTCTCTGTAACCGTCTCTGATCTTGAACAGTACAGATGCCATATGAAGTAGTGATACATCCAGACAGAATGCTCTCGATAGCGCACGTATAAAAGTTGGCAAGGGTATTTGCTAACATGCCAAATTTCCTCAGCTGCCTGAGGAAGAAGAGACGTTGTTGGGCCTTTGTAACCAGTGTGTCCACACGAAGAATCCAAGAAAGCTTGTTGTGGATGACCACTCCCAGGAGCTTGATACTCTCCACCCGTTCCACCTCTGTGCTGTTAATGTTAAGGGTGGGGGGCGGAGGGGGCGGGGGGGGGGGGGTGGCATGAGTAACATCTTGCCGAAAGTCAATAATGAGTTCTTTGGTTTTGCTGGCATTGAGAGCTAGGTTGTTCTCAGTGCACCATTTTTCCAGGTCTTCCACCTCCCATCTGTCGTCTGTTTCATTGCCATCTGAGATTCGACTGACTATAGTGGTGTCTTCAGCAAACTAGTAAATGGCATTAGTCTGGTATTTGGTGATGCAGTCATGGGGACACAGTGAGTACAGTCGTGGGCTGAGTACACACCCCTGGTGAGGATGAAATATTGTCCCCAATCTTCACTGATTGCGTCATCTGCTATCTTGCACTGTCTCTTTTTAAAACCTGTGATATCATTCAGTCCTTGCAATAGTCGCCGGGTGTCTGACTGGGTCTCTAGTTTGGATCAGTATTGGTCCTTGGCTGTCTTAATGGCTCTGCGAAGTCATAGTGGATTCCTTATATTTGAGTGGGTCTCCTGATCTGAAGGCGCCATGCCTGGTTTTTAGCAGCTTCTGTACGTCCTGATTCATCCAGGGTTTCCTATTGAGTAACACCCGGACTGATTTTCTCGGTAGCAGTCTTCCACACACTTGCTGATAAAGTCTGTGACTGTGGTGGCGCACTTGTCCAAGGTACCTGCGGACTGTTTGAACATGGTCCAATCAGCCGATTCCAGACAGCACAGGAGTTGATCCTCTGTCTCCTCCGACCAGCACTGGACCTGTATCTGCGAGGGGGTGTCTCCTGCTTGAGCTTTTGCCTGTAAGCCTGGAGAAGAAACACAGTTTTCTGGTCAGAGTTCCTAAAATGATGGCGGCAGATGGAGCAGCAGGCATCCTTCACAGTGGTGTAGCAGTGGTCTCAAATGTTTAGGCTCCTGCTGGGGTAGGTAATGTTTTGGTTGTACTTGGGCAATATCTTCCTTCGATTGTTTAGAGTCATAGAGATGTACAGCACAGAAACAGACCCTTTGGTCCAACCGCCGACCAGATATCCCAAACTAATCTAGTCCTACTTACCAGCACCCGGCCCATATCCCTCCAAACCCTTCCTATTCATATACCCACCCAAGTGCCTTTTAGATGTTGCAAATGTACTGGCCTCCACCACTTCTTTTGGCAGCTCATTCCATACACGTATCATTCTCTGCGTGAAAACGTTGCCCCTTACGTCTCTTTTATATCTTTCCCCTCTCACCCTAAACCTATGCCCTCTAGCTCTGAACTCCCACACCCCAGGGAAAAGACTTTGTCTATTTATCTTACCCTCATGTTTTTACAAACCTCTATAAGGTCACCCCTCAGACTCCGACGCTCCAGGGAAAACAGCCCCAGCCTGTTCAGCCTCTCCCAGTAGCTCAAATCCTCAAACCCCAGCAACATCCTTGTAAATCTTTTCTGAACCCTTTCAAGTTTCACAACAGCTTTCCAATAGGAAGGAGACCAATGGCCTAACCAATGTCCTGTACAGCCGCAACATGACCTCTCAACTCCTGTACTCAATACTCTGACCAATAAAGGAAAGCATACCAAGCACCTTCTTCACTATTCTATCTACCTGCAACTCCACTTTCAAGGAGCTATGAACCTGCACTCCAAGGTCGCTTTGTTAGGACCTTACCATTAAGTGTATAAGTCCTGCTAAGATTTGCTTTCCCAAAATGCAGCACCTCGCATTTATGTGAATTAAACTCCATCTGCCACTTCTCAGCCCGTTGGCCCATCTGGTCAAGATCCTGTTGTAATCTGATGTCATCTGCAAACTTACTAACTATACCCCTTATGCTCACATTCAAATCATTTATACAAATGATGAAAAATAGTGGACCCAGCACCGATCCTTGTGGCACTCCACTGGTCACAGGCCTCCAGTCTGAAAAACAACCCTCCACCACCACCTTCTCTGTCTTCTACCTTTGAGCCAGTTCTGTATGTAAATGCTAGTTCTCCCTGTTTCCCATGAGATCTAACCTTACTAATGAGTCTCACATGGGGAACCTTGTCAAACATCTTACTGAAGTCCATATTGATCGCGTCTACCATTCTGCCCTTTGACAACTTGACCACTATAGGCTCACTGGTCTATAGTTCCCTGGCTTGCCCTAACCATCTTTCTTAAACAGTGGCACCATGTTAACCAACCTCCAGCCTTTTGGCACCTCACCTGTGACTATCAATGATACAAATATCTCATCAAGAGGCCCAGCAATCACTTCTCTAGCTTCCCACAGAGTTCTAGGTTACACCTGATCAGTTCCAGGGGATTTATCCACTTTTATGCATTTCAAGACATCCAGCACTTCCTCCTCTGTAATATGGACATTTTTCAAGATGTCGCCATCCATTTCCCTACATTCTATATCTTCCATATCCTATTCCACAGTAAATACTGATACAAAATACTCGTTTAGTATCTCCCCCATTTTTTACAACTCCACACAAAGGCCACCTTGCTGATCTTTGAGGGACCCTATTCTCTCCCTAGTTACCCTTTTGTCCTGAATGTATTTGTAAGAACCCTTTGGATTCTCCTTAATACTATTTACCAAAGCTATTTCATGTCCCCTTTCTGCCCTCCTGATTTCTCTCTTAAGTAAAGTCCTATTGCCTTAAGGATTCACTTGATCTATCCTGTCTATACCTTACATTGGCTTCCTTCTTTTCCTGAACCAAACCTCAATTTCTTTAGTCATCCAGCATTCCCTACACCTACCAGCCTTTCCTTTCACCCTGACAGGAATATACTTTCTCTGGATTCTTGTTATCTCATTTCTGAAGGCTTCCCATTTTCCAGCCGTCCCTTTACCTGCGAACGTCTGCCTCCAATCAGCTTTTGAAAGTTCTTGCCTAATACCGTCAAAATTGGTCTTCCTCCAATTTAGAACTTCAACTTTTAGATCTGGTATATCCTTTTCCATCACTATTTTAAAACTAATAGAATTATGGCCACTGGTCCCAAAGTGCTTCCCCACTGACACCTCAGTCACCTGCCCTGCCTTATTTCCCAAGAGTAGGTCAAGTTTTGCACCTTCTCTGGTAGGTACATCCACATACTGAATCAGAAAATGTTCTTGTACACACTTAACAAATTTCTCTCCTTCTAAACCCTTCACACTATGGTAGTCCCAGTCTATGTTTGGAAAATTAAAATCCCCTACCATAACCATCCTATTATTCTTACAGATAACTGAGATCTCCTTACAAATTTGTTTCTCAATTTCCCTCTGACTATTCGGAGGTCTATAATACCATCCAAATAAGGTGATCTTCCCTTATTTCTCAGTTCCTCCCAAATAACTTCCCTGGATGTATTTCTGGGAATATCCTCCTTCAGTACAGCTGTAATGCTATCCTTTATCAAAAACTCCACTCCCCCTCCTCTCTTGCCTCCCTTTCTATCCTTCCTGTAGTATTTGTATCCTGGAACATTAAGCTGCCAGCCCTGCCCATCCCTGAGCCATGTGACTGTGATATCCCAGTCCCATGTTCCTAACCATGCCCTGAGTACATCTGCCTTCCCTGTTAGGCCTCTTGCATTGAAATAAATGCAGTTTAATTTATCGGTCCAACATTGTTCTCTGCTTTGTCCCTGCCTGCCCTGACTGTTTGACTCATTTCTGTTCTCAGCTGTACCAGTTTCAGATTGATCTCTTTCCTCACTGTCTCTCTGGGTTGCAATGTCCATGCACCACAAGCTGTTGATTAAAAAGCAAATTCCTCCACCCTTTATCTTACCCGAGGGCGCTGTACAGTCCATGCAATGGATAGGAAAACCATCAGCCTGAATTGCGCAGTCAGGAATGGATGGATTGAGCCAGGTTTCTGTGAAGCAGAGTGCCCAGCAGTCCCGCAGTTCATGTTGGAAGCTGAACTGTGATCTGAGTTCATCCATCTTGTTCTCCTGAGATTGTACATTAGCTAGGAGTAAGTTAGGAAGGCTGTTCTTGAATCTGCGTAGTCTCAGTCTTACTAGCAGGCTGGCACACTTACCCCACTTCCTCTCAGGTTTTTTACAGAGTGGTCTGGTGGTCTGATGGAGTCGATTGTGACTGCTTCCAGTTCCATGATCCCTCCTAGGACCCTGTAGAGCAGGTAGGTTGCAGGTTAGTGTATTTTTGCAGAGGGTCTGCTTAGGACCTGTGTAGCAGGTAATTTACTGTTTTTTTTTACCAGAGGGAATTTGCTTAGGACCCAGTGGAGAAGTTCCTGGTTTCAGTTGCTGCTGATTTGCTGCCCCAGGTTCAGCCATGTTTTTTGCAGAGGTGTTTGGGCTGCTCTCCAGGTATGTTCTGATAGATTCCATGTCAGGCAGGCATTTTATGGGGGAGGGAGTGTTTCGTGTATGTTCTCCTTCCTGGGGCAGGTCTCTCGAGTCTCTCAATTTTTCGGCAGACCCCAAGCCTGTAGTTCATGTAGGCTGCCTCTGGCTGGCCTGGCCTTCTTCTGGGGTGGTCAGATGGGACACGGGCACCACGTGGTCTGCAAAGCAAAAGACAGATTTCAATAAATAATCAAGAAAGAGCCCATTCTACTCACTACTGTCGACTTACAGCAAAGTTACACCTTAAAAACTATGCACTTATCTCTTCCTGTGCTGTGAGCTCTCCCACACAGGTTCCTCCAAGGTCAGCTGTGAATTTCACTGTTTGTCCTATCTTCGAAGAATTTTAGCAAATTAGTCAAACATGATTTGCCCTTCATAAAACCATGTTGACTCTAATGGATAGTGTTTTGACTTTCCACTACTGTGTGAAAACATTTCTGTGAAATGATATCCATGCCCTCCATTTCTACACACATGGTACCAATATGGTCCTTAATACTCTTTCCTTAGTTAGCCTCTTGAAATTTTATGCATTGGGAAAACACCTGTAAGTTTTCCTTGTCAATAGTTTTCATAATAAGAAACAAAGAGTGACAGATGCTAGAAGCAAAAACAGATACAAAAACCGAAATTGCTGGAAAACTAAGCAGGTCTGGCAGCATCTGTGGACAGCAAGCAGAGTTAACATTTTGAGAGTGACCCTGCTTCAGAACTGAATAGCTTTTCATGCCCCATCTTTATTTTCCTAATTTCTATTGTAATTTCATTCCATTTGTTTTTTTTTTGTCTTCTTGGTTTTCTGCAGTATTGAGCTCTTGATACCTATCTCAAATGTCTGTTGCACCTTTTGCTCTTTCTCCTTTACCTCCCTGCAATTCTGGGGTAGGGGAGTGGTGATGGAGAGGACTGTAGATTTGTCTGCCTATCCCTTTTCAGAGGGGGGCATACTTGTTCTGTGTTCTCACCATTTCTTCCTTGATTGCTTTCTACTGATCTGGCACTAATGAACCTTCAAGCATTATTTACAGTCAACTTTATTGAAATCATTTCTCAGCTTGCAAAAATTAGTTGACCCCCAATTGAGAGTTTTATTTCACCTGGTTCAGCTTCAGCCATTCCTATAACCATTCTAAATCGCATTGAATGTTGATCACTTCCAACAAAATGCTCCCCAAATGAGAGCCTTCCCACTCACCCAGCATCATTCTCTAAAACTCAGGCCAGAAATGAACCCCATCATGATCAACTAAATAAGGTTTTCCTGAATGCATTTTAAAACTCTGCTGTTTTGGTGTATTTCACATTAATTTCATCCCCAGTTAGTATTAGGGTGCCTGGTTTTTCCCATTATTATTGCCTTATTGTTAATGGCCTTCTCAGAAATTTGTCTACACATTTGCTCCCCTAACCTCTTTTGACTAACTCTCCACTCCCATTGTGTGATTGCCTCTTATTTATTATCTTTCTACTGTGTTATACCTCCTCATAGCTTTGATTGCAACTTTAAACAGTACTGTATTCTCACATTTTTAATAACCACCTTGCTCTCTCCCTGGTTTTGTGTAAGAATATATTGCCCCTTTATACATAGTTAACACCACATACTCTCCCTTGCATGTATGAGAATATATGCCTCTTGGGTACATGTTAAGACTATGTGCTTCATGGGTACATGTGTAACAGTGCATAAGCACATGTCTGTCAGTCATATGCACACATATGCATAGTCTTTGGTTACATGTGTGAGTACATGGTCCATGGTTACCTGTGTTTATGTACATAGCCTTTGGGTACAAGTGTAAGAGAGCATGCCACTTGGATACACCCTTAAGAATACATGCTGTTCAGGTACATATGTAAGAGTACTATGTAAGAATATGTGTAAAAAGGCATTGCATTCAGCACATTTGGAAGAGTTCATGTCTGTCAGGTACATGGGAAAGGTGTTCATGCCCCTTGGATATTTGTATATGCTACTCTGGTCTCTCGAGATATGTATGTAAGGATGCATGCCTTTTTCATAAATGTATAAGAGAACGTGCCCCTCTGCCCTATAAATGTGTGAGGGCATATGCCCCTCAGGTACATAAGAATACATCACTTTCAGTATATGTGTAAGAACGCATGCCACTTGTGTGTGTCGGTGCATGTCAACTTAGGTATATATGTAGGGGTACATGCCTCTTGTGTGTAAAGATAAATACCCATTGAGTATATTTATAAGGATATGTGCCCCTTGGGGATATGTGTAAACCTCTGCACTGTGTTGGGTGGCACTACTGGCCTGCAGCCAACAGACTGCAAGCAATCTAGTCTCCCTGTTGATGTGTTGTACTGTTTGAGAGATTTCGATCAGAGATCCCAGATATATTTGAGTACAAATCATGAAAGAATGTCCTCCAATCTGGATCAAGTAAGGCTGTTTATGCTTTTGGACCCATGGCTTTCCAAAAGCACTCTCTGCTTGCTCCCTCTCCATCTCTCTCTCTCTCACACACACACTATACTGTGTATCTTCGCAGGTCTGTTGAATAGTAGAGGGCCACTCCAAGTAGCAAGTACAGAGCCTGGGATAGTTAATCCAGTGATCCCAGGAGTAGGAAGTGGGCTGAGGAGGTGGGAAGTGGGGGACCACTCCCAGAGTGATGAGGGGAATGAGGGTGGGGAAACTCTCAGGGTTGGGGGTGGGGATGAGTGTTGGATGTTTCCTAGGCTGGGGTGGAAGGGAGGGGATAACGGAAATGGGGAATGGGGGAATCCCAGAGTAGGGAATGAGGATGAAAAGATCCCTGTCTGGGGTTGGGTGGGGTTTGAGGGTGGAGTGTCTCTCAGTCTAGGGGTTGTATGTGTGTGTGTGTGTGTGTGTGTGTGTGGGGAGGGGGGTCTCCCAGTCTTGGGGTGGGGATTAGAGTAGGGGGTTCCCCCAGGTGATGGGAGGGGGGGGGTGTTGTGGAGGCTTGAGGAGTGGCTGGATTGATGCGTTCATTCCCTTTCCCATTGGAGGGACTGCGGGAGAGTGAAGTTGGTGGGGAGTGGGCACTGGGAGAACGTCAGCGAGTTGGAGTGAAACCTCCTCCCTTAGCAACTCCCTCCCACTCACGGAAATCCCTGGGCAGCACTGCTAGGGAATGGAGCGGTCTGAGGGAGTGGGCATTCTGTGAGCTCACTCTGCAATGAAGGAGATGGAGAGGGACCAGGCTGAGCAGCTCTTTGCACTTAATGAGACCAACAGCAGCGGCGCCCTCCTGTCCGGCGTTGATTACGACGATGAGTTTATTCGCTACTTGTGGCAGGAATATTTATATCCCGAGCAGTACGAGTGGGTGCTCATTATCGCTTATATTACCGTGTTCATTGTCGCCCTGGTCGGAAACATACTGGGTGAGTAACACTTTCCTGCCCTTTGCACCGTTCAGTAGCTGAGCTTTGGTGTTCCTGTAGCTGATGTATCGTTAAACCTTTCCCTGCCCCGATACCTCTTTCCCTGCCTGGCTTTGCTCACTTAGAAACAGGCAGCAATTGCAAGAAGTCACTTTTAAAAACAACCGTCCGATATTAATTTTAAAAGTGCCTTGTCTCGCAGTCCGTCTCATTGCAATAGTAAAAGTGACACCTGGTGATATGACCCCCCCCCCCCCCTCCCCCCACTTTTAGCCAGTTTTCCAATGCTAAACAGGTGTAATGGGAGAGAACATAAGGATGTCTTGGTTTCTCAGGAATACATAAATATTAGCAGCGATTATCACACCGACTGAAACTCAAACTAGCTAAAAGTGTGTGGCATCAGCAAATTCCTGCGGATGCTGGAGATCTGACAGTTCGGGTATGTTCAGCGTCTCTGTGGACAGAGATAAGGTTGCAGGTCCCTGCCTTTACATGACATGTCATTGCCGAGCAAGGTCAACTGTTTGTAATTTTCTAGGGTGAGAAAGGATCCTTGTTTGCAGAGAACTGAATAAATGCCTTCAATATCGCTTTTAGCGTTTCACACAGTGAGGGGGGAGCTGGACTGTATCAGAGAGCTTCGCTAGTAAGAGACTATCAGAGTCCACATTGGAAGAGCAGCTGGCGCTCTCTTTGCCCTTGTGTGAACAGAGATCTTAATCCGGTTGTGCTTCCTCGACCCATTCTTACTGTTTGCACAAGTGGGCTTTTCAATGTTTATTCCCGATTCTCCTAGAACAACAGTTTAAGGAGACATTCAAGGAGTCAAAAAAAACCCACCACACCATAACTAATGAATTCTGAAACCTGGCGTCACTTTCATTACAAAATATTACACAGTTACATCATGGATTTCTGACTGATGTGCCTTGATTGAACAATGGCATTGGGCAAAGCTGGGGAATGAAATCATGAGCTCTGATACCTTCCTGAATCCAGATCTCTAACCCCAAACTGTTCAATCCTCCCTTTCATATTCTTCCAGTGGAGCACAGGTTTCAGTGTGATACACTTTATAACCAAAGCTTTGTCAGACTATTACATACAATTGTTCATATTATGCATCCACCTCCACTACTTGAACCTGACCCTGACCTGGCAACATCCAAAACACTTGAACCTGTAAACAACCATCCCATGGACAATGGAAAGTATGTTGAATCAACGGTGACATACTCCATTGGTATTTGACTCCTGGTTTCACTTCCAACGTTAAAGTAGCAAAATGTTTGAATAAATTAGCTCCAACCCATACCATGCAATAATGTGCAATCTCTATCCACACGGGAACTTTGTTAACAGAAAAGATGCATTTTGCATTTGCCTGGCTTGGGAGAAGCAGTGAATGCGCAAGTAGGGAAATACACCTATTAATGGGACAGGAAGGCTGACAATGACTGTCATTTTCACAGAGTTGAC